>NW_016157926.1:51513-95469 GCF_001687245.7 Rhagoletis zephyria
ACGCATATGAAAGAGCACCAACCCAACTCGTAATACATTTAAGTATACAAATTTTAGTATTTAGTATAGAAATATTCAATTCAAATACGCCCATATTAAAATGAAGCGATTTGCAATTACCGATTGCTTTTTCATAATTAAGTTAAAAATATATTAAAATTCCATGCTGGTTGTAATGGGAATTGAACCCTGACCCTCTGGAAATTAGCAAATTGTGGCAAGCATCGTCGCGCACTCAGCTACAGCCAGACATGTAAATGTGCATTTAAATGTTGAGTTTGAATCAACGCCACGCGTGCGTGTTATGAAAGTATTATCTTTAAATACGAACATTTTTAAACGATAATCAAATAGAAAATATTCATGTTTACTATGCGTTATTTCCTTCAGTGAATTCATAACATTTTTTTGAATATTACAACGCGTTTTTCCCCTTAGTGTATTGATTTTTGAACATTTATTCAAATATGTGCAATCAAATCAAAAACCGGGACACTAAAACGAAACCCGGGACAATTTAAGGTTGGACCGGGACACCGGGACAAATAGTCTAAAACCGGGACATGTCCGGGAAAACCGGGACGTCTGGCAGCCCTANATCAAAAACCGGGACACTAAAACGAAACCCGGGACAATTTAAGGTTGGACCGGGACACCGGGACAAATAGTCTAAAACCGGGACACGGGAAAACCGGGACGTCTGGCAGCCCTAACCTTATATCTTTTTGTGACTACACCACTGACCCATACAAATTGACAAAAAAACTTCTTTGTGCTGGTGAAGCATGTAAAACTATAGGACGAGTAGCCTATGCAAAATGTGATGTGGGTTTATGTTTGAAATGTTTTGCTACTTTTCATTTACTTCTTCATCCGCTTTGCACGTAGAATATGCATATATTATCAATAAATGTATTAAAACTTATACACAATGTTTCTATTATTTCATATTTTAACCAAATACTGTCCTCTAACAGTCCATCTGGAATATGCCCCGTGTTGCCATATGGCAACGGCCGATATCGGAAGAACTATACTACCAAAGTTTTAGTCATATTTTTTCCTTTACTTTAACGCTACTTTTACCCTGTATATAGGTGACACCAAAAAAATCTAAAAAAATTAATCTGGGACAATTTGAGTTAATATATACAAGTCGGATGGACTTCGTAAAAAAAATTATGTCATGTCTCCGATTCCCATGCAATTTTTTTATGGTTTCTATATGCAATTAAGTTATTTACTAAAGAACAAGTTTATCATATTTTATCAAATTATGTATCTTATTATTTTTCTCCAATTTTTTCTTTATTTATTTCTTCAATTATTTGAATATGTATTCCTTTATTTGTTAAATTAAATAAGCTAACACGTATTCGAGGACTTTTTTCTTTTTTTCTTCGGAGATATGATCTGTCAAAGTTCGAAATTTTTCGTGATACTTGTCCGTTTTTCGAGATGATTGACCATTCATGTACTTTTTCAAATCGTTACATCTCGGGCTCTACTCATCGTAGACGTTAACGTCGTTTTTAAGATAAAGAAGGTTCCTATATGATGGTTATGATTGTCATAAAGTTAACTTAGCTATTAACGGTTGAACTTTTTTAAGTTGATTTCCATAGGGCAGACCAGTAAATTTAAAATTGCACCATCGTAATCCTTGTTTAATTCTCTATAAAAAACCTGTTCCAAAAAATGGGAGTTTTTCAAGAACTATTTTTAAAATATATATATATATTTTTTTGACGAGATAGTTTATTATGTGAGAGTCAACAATGAAGTCTCTGCGATGAACAGGACCGGAGATATAACAATTTGAAGATGTATATAAATATTTAGTCAGAATCACGAACAAATTTAACAGATCATATATCCGAAGAAAAAAGGAAAAATCTGAAAGCAATGGAAATTCTGAAAAAGAACGCCTCATATATATGCAGAGATACATTATAACATGGAATAATAGTAGTGTTATTTGTAGGATTGCATTTTATAACTCCTTTATGCCATTACAGTGTCTGAATTTCGTTTTATTTTAATTTGGTCGTAAATTAAATTGTATTCCGGGATCCCGAAGGATTGATCCCGGGATTTCGGGACTAAAAAAGGGCTCCGAACTCCCGGGATTCAGGATCCCGAATCCCGTTACTAGATGCCTTCGTGTCCGCTACACAAACGCCACCTCGATGTTCGGCATCGTAAGAGTAGCAAAACACACTAAGTATGTACTTTTATTCTGTATTCCATAAAAAACGATTTACAGTTTATAAGCAGTTTCTGGCAGAGACTCCAATTTTGGATCATAAGCCCTCTTTACTATCTATAAAAATGTTTACCCAAGCCATATCTTTAGTCCCGAGATTTAGATATTCATTACTTTTCAACAACTTAAATCGAAAAAAATGCTTCTATATTGTAATAAAATAAATAATAAATAAATGGGTTTGAAACATACTTTTTTATTTAAAGTGACGCTTTTATTTTTACTCTCTGAAGTCAGGATTTATTTTAAAGCACTTTTTAATTTCAAAGATATGATTAATCCCAAAAATTATTTAAAAAATTCAATGCAGTGTAGAATATAGATATGGGTACCAAATGCAAGAGGATGCATGGTTTCGCGAAAATATTTGTGTTTAAAATTTACTATCGCGCGGTGTTATATGTATACTGAGCTAGACATTTATAAAAAAAAATATTAATTATTAAATAAAAAAAGAAATATAGCCAATACTGGTCAAGAAAAGGAGTTTCTATTATTGCCATCAGTGCAAATTACAAATCCCGGGATTATTTGCCAAGAATCCCGGGATTTTTGGGTGCTTAAAATGGATCCCGGGATTAACATTCCTAATGTGTATTTACGACATTTGCGTCTTACAATGCTATTAATCTCAATAAGTGTTAAAAATTTTTGAAATAAAATTAAAACCACTTCCGCGTAGCATATGTATATGAATTAGGGATGCGGATGCCAAGTATTTTTAAGCAATACTTTAGGTTAGTAAATTAGGTGATTTAGGTAGATCAAAAATGAAAAAGCTAGTACTTTTTAATTTTATTTTTTATTTAGTACTTGAATTAAAAGATTGGAACATTGTATTTAATTTTTTTGGGTTGCAACCTGTTTCTTAAAGGGTCGTAAATTCTTTTCGATTGACGTCGCACCAGTTGAGAGGACTTTCAGTTATAGTTATTTTTTTCATTGCCGTGCAATAATTCCTTTTTGAGAATTGCATCGGGGCTGCAAATGCGGATGTATCCTCGTGACTTTCATCTTCGCAATCTAGCATCATGGCAAGATCGTTGTTTAAGCGCCGTTGTTTTCCATAGAAATCTTCATACTCATTCTTTTGGTTGTTTCCGAATTTGGAGAACCTGTAACGTCATCAGCGTTTTTCGATTATAGTTTTTGTAATTCATTTTTATTCCCTTCTTCTGTGACTGGTTTGAAAATTTTTGCTTATAGCGAGGTTTAGACAGGTGGATATGGAAAATAAATTGTTATTTTCTAAGAATGAAAATTTCGAAGAAAATTCTGTTTTGAAAGTTTTTTTATAATAATTTGAATTATTGGAATCTCGGACGATGAAGGTCGCAGATCTGCTTAGTTCCCGGGTGACTTGTTAAAAAGGTTCCCCTGTAATGAAAAGCTTGTAATTAGTTTTTTTTTTTTTATTAGCTGAGCTTGACTTTTCCTAGTTGCAGGCTTTTACTACCAAAACTGGTAGGTTTTTCCTTTTGGTAGGTGGGAAATCTAGATTTAATTTTGGTAGGTTCCGCGACTATAATAGTTATTAGAGAAAAATAGAAAATATGTATCTCCAAACATTTTAGCAAGCTTGTTTACACGAATATTTCACCGGTGAGTCCGTGTAGCGACGACCGTAAACATGAACATAAATATACTTGATTCCTAAGTACAAACGTATACCCTTATTATTGCCAATATACAATTTGAACATCCAAATATTTTATGTGCTTACAAGTTAATTTAAATCGATCTGAACTACAAAGTTTCGATAAACTTCATGTGCACTGAAGGCTGGTTCGCTGAAAAGGGCTTGTCAATAAACCCACTGAAGTCCACAATTGTCCCATTTACCTAAAGAAGGAAAGCCAACTTGACTAGACCCGCCTTGGCAGGGACAGAAATTCAGTTCTCAGAAGAGGTGAAGTATCTAAGAGTAACTGTGAACAAAAGGCTCAATTGGAACTCACACATCTCGAATGATACCAACAAAGCTACAAGGGAGTTTTATACCAGCCAGAGACTTCATGGTAAGACTTGGAGGAACATCACCCAAACTAACATATTGGCCTTTCACAGTGGCGTAGCCAGGGGGGATAGATGCTACAAGTCTGTAGGTAGGTGTAGGTTCGATCCACGGTCGGAGCGATCGCCAAAAAATTTTTGTTTTTATTTTATTTATATTTTTTATTTTATTCCTAACTGAAAGCAACGTTAAAAAAATATACAACTAATAAATGAATGAATAAAAAAGAAATAAATGAATATTCTACTGGCCGGGGGACTCGAACCCACGACCTTGCGGCTCGTTAATCCGCATTACTGCCGTCTATCAAGGCACAATTTTAATCAGATCAACAAAGAAAACACGGAAAAAATATATATTACACTTATCTAAGAAAAAGTAGAAAAAAACTAGCGATGCATCCAGTTTTTTCAACAGACCTTTGGCAAATAATATTCGATAGTTACATAATTCTTACCTAATTAAAGGTTATATTTTAACGCGCAATTAGTCGATTCTCTTTATAGCTGGATGTTGAACATTTCAGCTAGAAATACTTATTGGAGGATCTTACTATTTGACTTTAAGTACAGAAGAAGGGGGACGAAAAAAAAATTGGCTACAATTTGTCATTTTGTTTGCCAGATATACGCTTTATTAATGCACTTGCACTAGGGACGTTAGTTTTTCGATTTTTACGATCCCGGGATTTTCGGGATGTCGTTGGTTCAATCCCGGGATCCCGGGATCAGTTCCGGCATTTAGATATTTATTATTTATCAACAACTTTACAGGAAAAAATTGCATCAATATGGTTTGAGAAGCTCTCCTACCATATAATAAATAATAAGTAAATGGGTTTGGACTTAATTTTTTATTTAAAGTGAAAATTATTTCATAAGTAACAAAACGAAAGAAAGTAATTAAATTTATATGCATTTAATAATACTTTAGCGTGTACATATCTGATAACGTAATTTAAAGCATATCGAAAAAAAAGCTCGATGCCAAAAATATTAAGTCAAGAATTTTATTTTCTGGTTGAAAGAACGTCATAATACTATATTCAAAATTTAAATTTTTTAATGTCTACCTCATAATACATCTAATTAATAATAATAGATTGGCGCTTACACATATATTAGTGTTTGGCCGAGCTTCTCCTCCAACTTGTGCGTGCGCCTTGATATTGTCACACAAAGCGGAGGGACCTACAGTTTTACGCCGACTCCGAACGGCGATTGTATTTTTATGATAAGCTGTTTTTCATGGCAGAAATACACTCGGAGGTTTGCCATTGCCTGCCGAGGGACGACCGCTGTTAAGAAAAACCTTTTTCTAAAATTCTTGCGATGTTGCTTTGACCAGGGCTTGAACCCAGGTGCTGGTGAGTGAAAGCGCGCACTGCTTACCACTACACCACAGCGGCATTACATCTAATTAACTGCGTATAAATGGGCATTTCTCTGACGTCATGATTTTTTTTAATACTTTATGATTTCAAAGATGTGATTAATTCCAAAACTTATTTAAAAATTTCAGTACAATGTAAGACAAAAATATGGGTACCAAATGAAAGAATTTTTGGGGTTCACAAGGACGAATAGGTATTGAAAATGCCCCTTTAATCTATTTTACTTTTTAAGCTAATAAAGTTAGTCCTTAACACGAAATTTTTTCAAAAATAAAAATTGCAAAATTCCAAGGATATTCAAGGATAAAATTATAAAAGGGTATTTTCAATACCTACCCGTCCCTTATGCACCAAAAAATGTATATTATATCGCAGCGGTGTCGCTGTCCTGCAAGTGTGCACAGTTTTCATCGCTTCCTACCAATTCCCACGTACTCAGCATGCGGATGTCGCATTCATATCGTATCGTGTATCGTATCGCAAATCGCATCGCATATCGTATCGCTCTAATGTGCACCGTGCCTTATGCTTAATACTCGCATGAACATATATACATATGTACATACATACATATAGTATATGTATGTGCGAAGAGGCGACTAAATAAATGCGAATGCAAGCTTGATTAGATCACAGATAACTACTCTGTAAACATTTCATGCTCAGCTCCAGCGGCACAATTGACGCTGGAAGTCAGTCGGCAAAAGACAAACGCACTTGTAAATAAATAGTGGATATGTTTGTATGGAGAATGATAATGGCCACAGTTGGCATTTAAGTGGAATGCGTGACACGAGGGCTGATACTGAATGGTTGGCTGTCGCAGTCTCACAGCAAAGTAGAGTAAATATTTACACGGCGATTGCATTCTATGCTCAGGAAACTTGTTTGTTTTTACATAGAAATACCATACCAAAACATACTGCGCTGTGAGTGGTTTCGCCTTAATATTGCAAAAATAAATTACACAGGAAATACACTTAAATTAAATAAATTACATTGTAGTGCTTTCCCTTTTTGTTTAACGATTTAGCACTATTCTTTAGTAGAATTGTGCTCCGCAGGGTAGGTGATTTGATCTTTAATAGTGAATTTAAGAGAGATACGCAAAATTTGTAGTTTTTCCTAAACTAGTACGTACCAGGGGTATGAAGATATGTACATATGTATGTCAATCAGGCGACATTTAAAGGATATCTCCAATCCTTTAGAGCTACCGCGTGCACTGTAAGCAAAAGTTAATGCTTTCAAGGTTTTCCTTTTATTGTCGTTTTGTGTTCATTTTCAAAGCATATTGAGGACTTCCAAAAGAAGCTGTAGTATAATTGGTTAATAAACAGTTGAACCCCTTCGTTCAACTTCAATACCTCCGCTCATAAAAGGTTGCGCACCTCTTCGCTTTTTCCCAGATGGAAGTGCCACAGCAATGACTTCAATTTGGAAAACTTTGTGTGTCGGTAGTTTTAAAAGAGGTGCTTCAGTAGATAAAGGAAAAAATTTGCATTTCAAGTTATCGTTTTGTTATTTTCACCATATTCTGTAAAAACAAATTGCATTTCAAAATGTTATTATCGTTCAAATTATTAAAAAGTAAAATATATGACTCACTTTTCAATTTTCGCTCCTAAATACATACGCCCTGAAAACATTCCCAGCAACCACAAAAATGTAGTCGCCTGTATACACACTTTGTAGCAACTGCAGTTGCCAGTTGCAATCTGTAATATCGTTTTGGCAACTAGCAACGCAACTGAAGTTCGATTGCTATCGATAATCGACCCATAATTTACTCAAAATTGATGTTTGAAATAATTCTTTATCACAAAATAAGCTTATAATAAAATTTTGGAAAATGGGCGCGGCACCGCCCACTTATGACCACATATGTGTATCTCGGTAACCGTTCGAGCAATTTGTACCAAACTCAGAATGATTATTGTGCTTGCCAGAAAAAAGCAAAACGCTGACTCAAATTACGCCCACCTTTTATATAACGGTAAATTTCAGAAATGCTTGTAACTTTGATATTTCGAAATTTAAGGACGCTAATTTACACAAAATTGATACNGCTTATAATAAAATTTTGGAAAATGGGCGCGGCACCGCCCACTTATGACCACATATGTGTATCTCGGTAACCGTTCGAGCAATTTGTACCAAACTCAGAATGATTATTGTGCTTGCCAGAAAAAAGCAAAACGCTGACTCAAATTACGCCCACCTTTTATATAACGGTAAATTTCAGAAATGCTTGTAACTTTGATATTTCGAAATTTAAGGACGCTAATTTACACAAAATTGATACTAACAACAATTCCTTGAAAAGAAGTAAACTTATTATAGAATTTTAGAAAGTGGGCGTGATACCGCTCACATCTAACTTTATAAGTTTATCGAAGATGATTGAAATAGGGATAAAACCACCCCTGCTTAACATGTAGCGGTAGTTTTCGGAAAGGTGAAAAAACTATATTTAATAATTGCACCGGGTATCCCATATTCGGCTCCACCGAACTTAGACTTTTTTACTTGTTTATTTTGAAATCAAAAAATGTTAGAGGTCCCTCAAAGCGCTCAAAGTTGTCCATGTATTTTATATGGAAAAACACAACTTTTCGTAGAAATGGTATGGAATTCTCGAAAATCAATATTTTTCGATCAGAGAACTGTGGTTCTCTTCAGGAGGCTTCCAATAACAATACCCAATTGTTTATTTAACCATTTTTTAATACTAGAGACTTTTTATTTATCCCCCATTGAATTTTGTGCAAGTGCTTTTTTCCCATATAAAATACATGGAAAACTTTGAGCCCTTTGAGCGACCTCTAAATATTTTTTGAATTCAAAACAAAAAAATTGGGGTATATTTTTTCGTTATAGATCAATCCTAGGCGGTGACAGCATAAACATTCCGACTTTACTTTTTCACATGCATTTTTGGACCATCGTAATGTGCAAACTACTGCTTACAACAATGAATGTACCTTAAATATGTAGAGCACGAATCTAGTTTAACTAAATATGTACATACCAGGAATGTTAATCCCGGGATCCCGGAGTTTTTAAGGCCTCGAAAATCCCGGGATTGTTCGCAATTAATCCCGGGATTTTCGGGATTTGTAATTTGCACTGATGGCAATAATAGAAACTCCTTTTCTTGACCAGTATTGGCTATATTTCTTTTTTTATTTCATAATTAATATTTTTTTATAAATGTGTAGCAATACATATAACACCGCGCGATAGTAAATTTTAAACACAAATATCAATAATTCAAAAATGATTTAAAATAAATAAAATAATAAAAGAACTTTTTAATATACAACGCTTTTATAAATGGACTAAAAATTAGAAAATAATATTTCTCAGTCCCACAGAATTTGTTTTGATAACTTTGGATTTTGAAATTTTAGCAAAAGTCATTATAAACAATTAATGGCATTGAAAACGAAAAACGTGGAGCGCATGCAGTACAAAGCATTCGATTTCATTGACAATAGTCAAACTACATAACATTCTACAGCGAAAGTACAAATTTGAGATCGATTTTAAGCGGTCGTTATTCATATGCTAACATACATACATATGTTACTTTTCATATCAATTCAAGTGTATTACATGCGTCCCACGCTTTTCATTTTCAATGGCGCGTATTCATAGTCCAGCAACTAAGTCGAAACTAACAAAGTTGCAACTTAAATTTCATATGATGTCATACCATATGATTTCATATCATGTGATGCCACGTCATGTAATGCCATTTCATGTCATACGATGTCATATCATGTGATGTCGTCATGTGATGTCATACCATGTGATGTAATGTGATGTCATATCATATAATGTCATGTCACATGATATCGTGTGATGTGATATCATATTATGTGATGCAAAATCATGTGATGTCTCTTCATATCATGTGATAAACTGTGATGTGATGTCATGTAATGTGATCACATTCCATGTTCCGATTAGTGTATCGATAACCCTGTTGATAACTGTGTTGATAAAAATACCGGTAACGATATCCATACACATATAGAAAAATACAACGATTGTAAAATCGATTAATTCAGCGATAAATATAACAATCATCAGTATCAGTATCATAACAATATATGTAAATGACTAAATCGATGACAAAATCAATTATTTAATCTATTATTATACCGATAACAATATCCATTATTGTATCGATAACAATATCGATTATTATATTGATTATTATATCGATTACAATAGCGGTTATTTAATCAATAACAGTATCGATAACAATATCGATTATTTTATCGATAGCAATATCGATTATATATCGATAAAAGTATCGAGTTTTATATCGATAACAATATCGAGTTTTATATCGATAACAATATCGATCTTCATCCTCATCCTTTTCTTCGTATTTATCTTTATTTCTGCATATTACTCTTCACCTTTACCTTGAAGTGTTTAAATTTACCTTGTTCTTCGTTTTTGCCTGTATCTCTAGGCATCTTTGTTTTTGTTTTTATTCTCAAACCGCTAAACCACTGAGAAGCATTTCCATGTGCATTATTCCCCTGGAATTTGACAATTTACTCCCAATCAACCAACTGCCTAAAGAAGTTTCACTTCATAAATTCAAGAAATGTTCTTACCCGTTCAGTTGCCCTAATTCTTATTTATCCGTCAATGTCTCCATTTTCGTCTTTATCTTCACTGTTTTCTTCTTTTTTTTTGACTTCATCGTTATCATTTATTTCTTCATCTTCATATTTATCTTTATTTCAAAGCTTAATTACAAATACGAAGTTAAACAACATGCGAAACATCTCAAATTGAACATGTTGCAGCAACATCTATACACAAATCGGAAATGTTTAAACGACGGTTTAGGCCGTAATTATCAACCAATTTTGAAAATTAGCTCATCTCGAGAAAAAAGCCTTTCCAATGGTGTTTTTCGTTTTGAAATCGGTTCGGTAGAATCGCCAAACGAACGGAGACAAAATTTATGTTAGCGTATTAATATATATGTAGATGGTGGTCTGGACATACAACATTGCAAGTTGATAAAAGCGTTGTAATAAAATAAAATTCATAGAAATATGCTTACAGAAGAAGTATGGGTATAAAATTAATGAGGAAATCCTGTAGAATTTGAACAGATTCAAGTTTCTGGTGCAGAAGGGCTGGTAAATATTGAAAATGTCATTTTAAAATTTGAAATTTGGCAATATTTGTTTTTGAAAAAATTATATGTTAAGGGCTTATATAAACTCGATAACATCCTCGAATTCCGTTCTTATAACTTTGTCAGCTTAAAAATTACATATTCGTCCTTGTGAATCCAAACAATTTAAATTTTTTTTAATTCTAAAGAAATTTTCTATTGCATTTGTTACCCATATTTTTATTCTACATTGCATTGAATTTTTTAGTTATTTTTGGAATTAATCATTTCTTTGAAATTACAAAGTCCTTCAAAATAGATCCTGCGGTCAGAGAGAAAAAATAAAAACGCCACTTTAAATAAAAAAGTAGGTCTCAAACCCATTTATTTATTTATTTCATGGTAGAAGAGCTTCTCAAACAGTATAGGAGCAATTTTTTCTATTCAAGTTGTTGAAAAGTAATGACTATCTAAATACCGGGACTAATCCCGGGATCCCGGGATTGTGACAACGCCATCCCGAAAATCCCAGGATCTGAAAAAGCCGAACAATTAACATCCCTAGTACATACACACGTATGTACATGGAAATTATACATAGTAAATACATATAGATTACACAGTGCTACAAAAAAGAATGAAGTATAAATATCCAGGAAGGGATGTCAATTTTCTTGTAGGTCTTGTAGAGGAATACGAGAATTGAAATATGAAATTTGCCAAACACCCCAAATTCTTAACAATCGATGCTCAGTCTCTCGCCGATTTAAGATCTTAGACTTTTCGAGTAATGTATATGTGAATTTATCAAACTATGGAAATATGTCTGTATTTCCCCAAGTAACACAATTTTCGTTAAGTTTTTTCGTTTTTTTTTTTGCAACTTTGGCGATGTTTTTACGCACTATTTTATAAAGTAACCATAGAAGCCTTGAAAGGATTTAAAGAGTAAGTTTAATAAATCGGAGACAAACTGAACATCGGTTAATAGTTAACTCAGTTACAGGCTTTTAAGAGCGGACATATACGCAAAACTGTTTTTAACCGAAAGTCCACATCTTGGGGAGGTTTAGCAAATTTCATATTTCGATTCTTGCTTTCCTCGACAAGACCTATAAGAAAAATAACATCACTTCACAAGTACCTTGGAGTGTCGCATAGGGTTATGCACCTAGCCTTTGGCATGGAATTGTGTTGTATATAGGACAAAGTTAAGTTATATTTTATGGCCGGCCACCAACTACCTTGACGTCGCACAGTGCTTCGACTATATGGAGGCAGGCGGAAAAGTCGTGGTGGTAGTGGAACAAAAAACTGTTGGTCTTAGAGAAGAAAAAGTAAAAGTCATAAATACAAAAATTTCACTTCTTTTACTCATCTATGAACGCACAGTGGGAGAAGTCACGAAAAAGCTGTTCATATATAGTAAAAATTAACCTAGAGGCAAGGCATATACGTATAAGGTTTAATATAAACAAAATCCGCCGACAAATGGTATTTTTTAAAAACTCAAAGTGTTATGTTTGGAAAGCCCTGGAAAGCCCAAAGGTGACAGAACCTTCCACTTAGGCTTAAATTAAAGCTAGAACTTTCGACTACTGTCCCTGAAAATACCATCCCTATGATAAGTGACCATCAAAAATTTAAATTTAAAGGGTGCCTTATCCTTTTCATTCACTACGCAATGGACCATCCTGACAAAATTACCATGTTATGGTTTTTTCCTCGTTTCCCCCCACAGTGGAACGGTACATTTCCACAGAAATATTTGAATCGATGCGATATCGACTAATCAGTTTAGACGCGTTTGTCGCTGAACCCATAAGAATAAGTTACTTGTTTCCAACTGTAATCAATTCCTTAAGTGTTATGTATTCCCGTGAAAAATGGTAACATCACCCCAAGAATATATATATATAAAACCGGGAACAAAAATTAATCGGAAGTAGAAGCTCCGGTTAAATACAACGACTGCTTTATCGATCACATGTTATATGCATGATGTCGAAAACGACGATAATGATGTTTAACCGGCAAGTAGTGATAACCAGACATTGAACAACCGGCCCTTAATCATTCTTTGGGCATTTTTTGTATTCGTCGAACCAAAGAAATGTTTACAAATAATGGTCGTCCTTTGTAATTTTCCAATACTTGAAATAAACTAAATAAAAAACACAACCTTAAACTGTACTTAAGTTTAGTTGTTTTGCGAACATATTTGCAAGCACATTTACCAATGTTTTTGGACTTATCTAAGCGCTTAAAAATTTTTTTTTTTCTTTTTTACTTCCAACAAGTGCTGCTTCTATCTATTTTTTATAGTAAAAACTTAATTTTTGGAGAGTATTTTGACATTTTGGGAAGTAGACTCCAAGTGTTTAAAATCTTTTATATTTAACTTACGGCCACTTAAAGGTGCCTGCTGATTTGTTTACAAAGAACTCAGGTCGCGTATTTCTAAGCCCACAACCAGTTGTGGCACTCAGTAATTACTAGGAAGCTTCGAGGGCTGCTTCATTAAGTAAATAGGAAGAGAACTTTTGGAAAACGTAAGTGGTCACTAACCTAGGCACAAATCGCTGGTTGCGGTTGGAATACTTGGCAACCGTATTTGCCCTTCCTGTCCTGAAGAATATGAAACTGCAGGCCCCTTTTTGCTTCGGTCCCACCTTCGCAAGACGATATATGTTCTCGTAGTATAGCCTAATAGTAGAACTCCACAACAAGCTTTCCAGGTGTTCTGCGCTCTATTCAATTTTATATTACCACTTGAGTGCAAAAAGCCACAACGCCTGAAAAGCTTGTTGTGGGCTTCTACTCTAAAGACTGGTTTTCACTATGTCATATAGTGACACCAAAATTTGGCGACATATTTTGACACAACTTTATCTCCTCTATCCATACCTTTGGCGATGATATTATGGGCCAAAAACTGACAGCCGATTTCGAAGTGCATGTACACGACTAAAGACCTATCCTGATCCAATTCAATCGATAAACCGCTTTTTGATCTCATTTGACAATGTGTTTTCACTTATTTGACGACACATGCCACTGAATTTGACATAGTGAAAACCAGCCTTAAGACCTCTTTCCTGCAAGCGTTGTGTGTTCGGACTAGAGGTTTACGCCGCCGAGCCATGCCACCGCCGCACAGTGGACAATAAATGGGATTTAATGTTCATAATTCACTGGAGCCTTCATTTCTCAACCGATTTGATTAATTATATTTTTAAANCATGCCACTGAATTTGACATAGTGAAACCCAGCCTTAAGACCTCTTTCCTGCAAGCGTTGTGTGTTCGGACTAGAGGTTTACGCCGCCGAGCCATGCCACCGCCGCACAGTGGACAATAAATGGGATTTAATGTTCATAATTCACTGGAGCCTTCATTTCTCAACCGATTTGATTAATTATATTTTTAAATGAAAGCTAATAAAATTTGCAAGAGACTAGTTGAGCCCAATTTTTGAATTTTTATTTGTTTGTATTAAATTTTTTAGTGCAAAGTTCAGGAATTGCGCCANCATGCCACTGAATTTGACATAGTGAAAACCAGCCTTAAGACCTCTTTCCTGCAAGCGTTGTGTGTTCGGACTAGAGGTTTACGCCGCCGAGCCATGCCACCGCCGCACAGTGGACAATAAATGGGATTTAATGTTCATAATTCACTGGAGCCTTCATTTCTCAACCGATTTGATTAATTATATTTTTAAATGAAAGCTAATAAAATTTGCAAGAGACTAGTTGAGCCCAATTTTTGAATTTTTATTTGTTTGTATTAAATTTTTTAGTGCAAAGTTCAGGAATTGCGCCAATTTTGAAGAAGTCCGATTCTCCTGTTCATAATAAAAACTAGTTAAAAACAATTGTAGGGTTCCTAAAACAAAAAAAAAATAAAAAGTAATAATTTGAAATGTAATAAAAAAAATGTTACCAAAAGTACTTTTTTTTTTGTTTTTAGTTTTTATAAAAATTTTGCGTATGCAGTTTTATAGATTACTAAATTTTAGTATAATAAAGTGCAAGTTGTAAGTCGCTAAGAGTTCGCGTTGATTACTTATTAAAATATGGGTACCAATTGAACATTTTTTATCTCTGAACTGTATTTAGCGGACTTGCCACAAGTTTGAAAACTTAAATTCTACTTAACTCATCAGTTAGATAATTAAAATATGTATCGTAATATCCGGCGAAGGAGAGTTATCAGAATTAAGCTTGAAAATACTTTTGAAGAGACATGCCACCTGTTTGAAAGGTCTAACTCAATTAACGAATTATTAAAAGATGGGTATCAATATAATTGGGTTTGAAAAGGCTTTGCTTATTGAAATACAAGTGTATCATAATGTCAGACGAAAGAGATTTAATAAGATTTTAGTTTGAGAATGCCCTTAAAAGGAATTTAAAAAATGAGAGGTCAAATTAAAGACCTTAGCCTGTAGATATTTGATAAAATTATATATATTTTTAATTAAGAACTTTTTTCATCGGTATAGAGTGATTTTATAAAATTAAATACAAGCACTAAGTATGCGAGACTGATTTTCACTCAGAAACGGTCGCACAGTTTTAGATGAAATATGGTACTCGAATCTCGTTTTTGAAATTAAATTTTGGGCGTTTTAACGCCATCTAGGTTCACTACTTTAATATAACGGTAGATAAGATTGTTACAAAAATTTATTAATAGCGACCTAAATTCCTCCAATAACTTATTTTTTTTAATTTTTTTATTTCTTTAAATATAAATAGTACATAGAAACAAACTAGGTTTTCCCCCAAGAGTCAAAAAGTCGTAAGATATATATAGCTTAAGAAACTTTTATCAAAACGTGAAAGGAAAAGCGTGATCGGAAATCATTCCAAGCAATGTGCTTTGGTAGTGTTCAATGCGACATCGTTTGAGTTACATTATAAATTTTAATAAAAAAATTAACTATCTCGAAAAATAGTAGTATAATCTGTCCTTGCGGAGTACGGCAGTATTAATGACAAACTAGTAGTAAAAAACCGTATAGTAGTATTTTTGGTAGTACTGCTTCCAACTGGTGATATATGATATTTTTAAATTGTGTTAGTCATTCAAAAATAAGGAAGCAAATTTTCAACACCTAATATAATTACAAAAGGTTACCGATAATTTTGTAACCAACGAGTTTTATTAGCAATGCTCTTCATCGCTTCTAGTAACAACGTTTTCAGGTATGTAATACGCTGAGAACGCTGTTTGCGACTGATCTGCGGACATGGTCTACATTAAAATTTAAAAACGAGAGAAAGAAATAGTCCGCTGCATCGATAGTGACCAACAGTTTGCCTGCTTTAAATGAAATAATATTTTTATGTTAAAAAAAATGTACTTATAACCCACTTCCAAAAAAGTCGTCGGAATATTTTTAATTTTTTTTATGTATGTTACCGCATAACTTTGGACCACCTCAACCGATTTCGATAATTCGCTAATTTTTGTATCAGAAAGGTAGTGTCTCAGGTGGTCCCATACTAATCTGGTTTAGATATTTATATAGATATTTTTTTTAAGTCGGTTCTTTTTTTTGCTAAAACAATCTTTTAAAATTGTTTGGTAAAAATTGCAATAAATCCCCAAANTGGTTCTTTTTTTTGCTAAAAATTACTTGTTTTATATAAAAAGATTATTGAGTATGATAAAACATCTTGCGCTCTATTGAAAGTGCCATAAATCCAAATAAAACAATCTTTTAAAATTGTTTGGTAAAAATTGCAATAAATCCCCAAATCTGAGAAAAACGTTGCATTTTTTTCCACTAAATGCATTTTTGTTTAAGAATTCAATAGAACTTAAACACTTTAATTATACTTAAAAGTTTAATTTTATCGTATTTTTTTTGCAAGAAAAAATACTTCGCTAAGTGTAAATAATTGCAAAACAAACTGTATGCAACTAATCTTTTACATCAACCGTATTTTTCTTTGTTAAAATACCTGAATAAATAAGCTATTAAATAAACTGTTAAACTGAATAAATAAAAATTAAACTGTTGTTATCGCAAATAGTATAAATAATGGGGTGATTGACTCGTCCAAACCGGTATATACAGGATAAAATAATCCTAGTTTGTGTTTTGCTTCTTGAAGTTGTGAAACAAATGGTGAGATCTGCACTTTTACACCAACTCCAAAGAAGTTTTTTTTATTGCAAAAGTACACTCGGAGGTTTGCCATTGTATGCTGAGGGGCGACGGTCCAGACCAGAGGGACCAGATATTGAATCATGGACCTCCCAAGTGGCAGTAGGCACCTCTTATCACTCGGCCACGAAGCACTACTCAAAACAAACAAATTCGGAAAAAATTTAATAAAGCATTAAAAAATTTAAAATAAGACGAAACAGGAATTTTTCACTTATGTTTATTTATGACTTCATACCAGCATAAGCATTTTCACTGTATGAAAACTATGTAAAATAAACCGGTTTATGCGGTATTTTCTTAATTTCAAAATTGGGAACCGTTTTCTTTTCAGATTTCAGGTTTTGGAAAAAAACGAATACTCCTCGTCACCCTGATAAATAAGCAATGGGAATTAAGACAAAATTTGTTTGGATTTGTTTTTTGGAAATAAAGCAACACACAGATCGTATAAATATAAATTAACGCAAATTTGCTTTAAGGCCGTTGGCCTTATATCTCAGAGCCGCAGTTTAGAAACCCACCCAATGGAAAAGTAGTAACGCATTATATGCGTGATAAATAATTAAGAGATTCACAAGACGTCGTAAAATCTTAAGCTTAACATTTTTTTAATGAGAAATAAGGATTAAAAAGGTTTACATTACTAATTAATATGTAACTAGCATTCTAATGTATCCAAAAAGTTCCAAAAAATTCATATTAAATCACATGCAAAAAAAATGCATTTTCGAATGTGAAAACCGCGGTTCTACTGCTTATTTCTTCGACTGCCCTACATTACATTTACCCACTGGGAAAGTCCTCATGGCACATTTAAAATAACCCTACTCACAGAATCCTCTGTGTGTTGACTTTTACGTTTTTTACTTGCACTATAAAAAATAAGAATGTAAGCTTGGGCCTTTGTACATTTCGACACCTCCAAACCATACCATGCTAAGTCACCTTAGACTTAGTTAGACTTAAAGCTCGGTTAGTCTAGACTTAACATAATTTAACTTACCGTAAGAGAAGCGAAAATATTTTGTTTTTGTATTTTCTTTTTCAGTTATTTAACAGTTCGCCGCCTAAAATGCCACATCAAAAAAATTCATGCAAACAAAAATATTTGCCTCTATTTATTTTTAAGAAGTACAAAAACGAGAGTATGGCAAGTCTGATTCTCTCACCGCTCACAATAATTTTGGTGACTACATTAGGTGATTTAGGTAAATAAAAAATGGAAAAGTTAGCAATTTGTAATGTTTTTTTATTTAGTACTTAAGTTTAAAAAAATTGGAACATTGCGCCACTAAATAACTACTCGTTCCAGGCGGGAAACTTGGAAAACTTTAAACTTGACAAAATTATAAATTCTTTTCGATTGAAACTGCACCAATTGGGAGGACTTTCAGTTATATTTCTTTTTTTGATTGCCGTACAATAATTCCTTTTTCAGAATTGCATTGGGGCTGCAAATGTCGGATGTATCCTCCTGACTTTCATCTTCACAATCTAGCAATCATGGCAAGATCGTTGTTTAAACACCGTTGTGTTCCAATTTGGAGAACCAATTCTTTTGGTTGTTTCAGAATTTGGAGAACCTGTTACGTCATCGGCGTTTTTTCGATTCTTGTTTTTGTAATTCATTTTTAATCCTGTCTTCTGTGACAGGTTTGAAAAATGTGTGCTTATAGCGAGGTTGTGAATAGGTGGATATGGCAAATAAATTGTTATTTTCTATGACTTCTTGGAAAGGTTCACCTTAATGAATAGCTTGTAATTAGTTTTTTTTTATTAGTTAGCGGTTTTTCTTAGTTGCAAGCAGTCACAATTAATTACTCAATGCTGGCGGTACAATAAGCGATCAAATCTGTTTTGTTGTTCCTTTCCAGGCGCTCAGAGTGTTTTGATATTTTGAGGCGAATGAACGCAAATTTTCAACATATCGTTAATAATAATAATAATAATATATTAAAAGGGCGTATTTCACATTGTCGCTGTAATGCAAAAAACACACAACTAACTAAATTTTTTTTATGGTCTAAAACGATTTGGGGACTTATGATTCGATGAAATGCATCGTAATCAATCAATAAGTGAATTTTGGGTTTTTAGTTAGTTACGGCTTTTTGTATTTCAGTGACGATGTCAGTTAAGACTTTTCCATACCATACTAACGATATATTACATGCCAAGTCCCATACCTCAATAGATATAAAATTCACCTTGAATTAATTCTTATTTAATTTGTGAACTTGGCTGTCAACTTATTTACGTATCATTTAATCTTTGTTTCGATGCGTGCTAATTTTGACAATTTACACAAAATTAAAATTAATGTTTTTATTTCCGAGCTGAAAGACTAATAAAAGGAAACACGGAACTTAAGCATAATACGTTTTAAGAGAAAAAAAATAATTACACTTTTCTAAGAAAAAGTAGAAAAACTAGCGATGCATCCAGACATTTGTGAAATAACATTCCTTAGTTACATAACTCTTACCTAATTAAAGGTAATCTTTTAACGCGCAAATAGTCGACCCTCTTTATAGCTAGCCGTTGAATATTTCCGCGGGGAATACCTACTATTATCTTACTCTTTGACTTTAAAATTAATTTAATTAAATGTTGGCAACAATTTTTTGTTTGCCAGATTTGCGTTTTATCATTGCACTTGCACAATATTCGCATTCGCAAAAGCTCCACATTGGTTATTGCGAAAGCGAATGCGAATGTTAAAATTTTCGCGGAGCTCCGCGGTTGCGAATGCGAATATTCGCAACAACCCTGGTATGTAGGTATAACTTTCTGCTTATGTACAAATATTGGCATAGCATTGGAAATTTAGATAAAAAGCCATTAAACATATGTACATACATACATATGTATGTATATATTGGACATATATATAACAACTTTAGGTGTGTCACACATGGTACAAATTTAAAAAGGCGTAAACATACTAAAATAGATTATCGATTTTCGCTTAAGCCGAAAAATTTCTTAGCTGAAGGAAATAAATTAAGGATGTGAGTTAAGTAGAAAGAAACGTTCATAATAATATTATTTCGGCGCTTACATAATTTTCTACGTATTTGGTCGAAATTCTCCTCCAATTTGTTTGTAATTGACATAACTTCCACGGATATAACTTCCATGGCCCCGTGGAAGCTATTTCAGACTTAACTTCCACACAGATCAGATATAATTTTCATGGACGTTAATTTATGATATTACCTCCAGGAAATTTAACTTCCACAGAGAGGGGGAGACCATCCCAAAAGCGATCGATTTTAATACAACAACGATAATTTATAGGGATTTTAAAATTATTCGAATTGTCCGAATATTCGAACGACCGACTGGCAATCGTATGTTCGATCTTCAATCGATTACTCGAATGGACTACGATTATTCGAATATTTGTTATAATTTGAACTTTCCCTCGTAACGTTAGTTGTGAAATAGGTGTAAAGTTCTGAAAATGAACTGAAAAAGTTCTGACTGTAACCAAGTTGTAGTCTTCAGAGTGGTTTTATCATAACCAAGTGTGTGCTTGTATGTACGGAAAGTACTTTTAAATTATAAAAGGGCTGAAAAAATCTACAATTCTACATTATCATCACAGTTCTGAATTATTCCGAAAATAAGTGTGCACCGGAGGTCATAATGCGACATGACTATTCATTAGGGTGGTCCAAAAATGCATGTGGAAAAAGTAAAGTCGGAATTTTTGTGCTCTCACCCCTAGGATTGTTCTATACCGAAAACAATATACCCATATTTTCTTATTTTGAAATCAAAAAATATTTAGAGGTCGCTCAAAAGCCCAAAGTTTTCCATATATTTGATATGGGGAAAAAACCTTTTCGTAGGAATGGTATAGAATTCTAAAAAACCAATATTTTTGTATACTCTTTTCATCTGCAGAAGATTCCCAATAATAATACCCAGTTGTTTAGTTAACCATTTTTTCATCGCAACTATAATTTATAAGTTCGCCAAAAACTCACAAAAAGCCCGAAAAATGTTATGGGGGTACAAATAAAAAGTCGTTAGTATTAAAAAATGGTTAAATAAATAATTGGGTATTATTATTGCAAGTCTCCTGAAGAGAACCAGAGCTTTCCGATCGAAAAATATTGATTTTTAAGAGTTCTATACCACTTCCACGAAAAGTTGTTTTTTTCATATAAAAATACAAGGAAAGCTTTATTTTTTATATATTTTTTGATTTTAAAATAAAAAATAAGGGTGTACTTTTTTCGATATAGAACAATCCTAGGGGTGAGAGCGTTTCAATTCCGACTTTACTGTTTTTGGACCACCCTAATGTACATACACTAGACCGTATGGACCGAAAATATTTATTCATTTATTTGTATTTTTGAGCTTATTGCTATTGATCACAGGGTGCCATGTTCTGAAAAAGTATTACCTTTTAGATGCCATGATAGGATAATCTTTTCTAAAAAAAGTAGAGGATTTAAATTCCTCTAGAACGGTATGTTATTTTAAAAAAATGGACATCAAATAAAGAAGTTATGGGAAAACCTGCTTTAACTATTTTTACAGGGTTCTGGAAACAAATTTTTACACAACTAGAATACCCTCATAGTGAGTATTCAAACTCGCTTGGAACAAATATAACTATTTTTGTGATACATATGATCCAGTGCTGGCAAGGTTGCCAGGTGTCCGGGTTTTGAAAAACCGTACACCTTTCGTTTAGCGAGGTGATGAATCGGGGAAGGGGGAAGAGGGGGTGGAGGGTTGTGTATGTGTGTGTTTAAACAGATCACGCACTTCACAGTCCATTTTTTTGTTGCCACCCGGACGAGCAGACGAAAATCCGGACTGTCAAAACCGGACACCTGGCAACCCTGAGTGTTCGGCGTTAATCAATTAATTTTTCAATGTACTAGTTAATTGAGTAAAAATGTAATTGCAGCTAAATTAATTGCAATTAAACTTTTAATTGCACATCGCAACTAAATTTATTGCACATTGCAATTAAATTAACCAATTGCAATTAGTTAACGTTCCAGGCTTGTAAAGTAGGCATTTTTAATTTATTTATATTAAATTCATAAAAAATTAGCAATCAGTTAAATGTTAAATGCAGAAAATCACAATTAACAATTAATTAATTGCTAATTGCTGTTCCCCACAATTACAATTAAACAATTGTTATTTGTAGCGTTAGCAATTAATCAATAATTAATTATTATTTGTTAATTGTCAAAGTCAGTGGCATTTGTCGTCAAATATGTGAAAATACATTGTCAAATGGGATCAAACAGCGGTTTATCGATTGATTTGAATCATGACAATTCTTTAGTCGTGTACATGCGCTGCGACATCGGCTATCTGCCAGTTTTTGGCCCATAATATCATCGGTAAAGGTATGGATAAAGAGGAAAAT
This sequence comes from Rhagoletis zephyria, assembly GCF_001687245.7. Lineage (NCBI taxonomy): Eukaryota > Metazoa > Arthropoda > Insecta > Diptera > Tephritidae > Rhagoletis > Rhagoletis zephyria. The sequence continues at coordinate 73,927 of NW_016157926.1, forward strand.
ATGTCCCCAAATTTTGACGTCAAAATATGGCATAGTGAAAACCAGTCCAAAATTTATCTCATATTCAGTGATCTCAGCAATTCAGTAATGGTATACGACTCATATGGTAGTATCTTAAAGCATAGACAGACGGCAACGTTGATCCGGATTACCGCCACAGTTGAACTCATGAAAATTGTACCCTGAAAGACGGCAGTATTGCGGATTAAAGGAAAACAAATATTTAGTTCAATGTTATCAGATTACTTTTTATTTAGTACTAGCCAATGCCCGCTTACTTCGCGGCGCCTAATAAGAACTTTTGCGTTGGCCAATGCAAAAAAGCATTTATAAGCAGTCTGTAAAGTTAAAATTTTTGGTTTAAGTTGAAACCAATAAAGACCGGTTTTCACTATGTCATATTTTGACGCCAAAATTTGGCGACATATTTTGACACAACTCCCTTTATCCAGACCTTTACCGATGATATTATGGGCCAAAAACTGACATACAGCCGATTTTGCAGCGCATGTACACGACTAAAGACCTATCCTGATCCAAATCAATCGATAAACAGCTTTCTGATGCCATTTGACAATGTGTTTTCACTTATTTGACGATAAAATGCCACTGAATTTGACGTAGTGAAAACCAGCCTTAAGACGCAGTATCCTCCTCACACATAGGCCAATAATAGTAACGCTGTGATACCATATGGAATACCAATCCCTTTCGGTGTCATGAGCTTTACCGATGGTCTTATTTCCACCTGTGAGATCTCTGCCAAGCATGCGTAATCTTTTTCTATGATATTGCAACTACTACATTGGTGCGATGCGTATGCCAATAAAAGTTCTGATAAGGAAACTCAAGAGCACAGAAGTGAGTTTTCTGTTATAGGAGGGCCAAGAATCCTCGCTTTCCCACAGGATGAAAAGTTTTCTGGTACGTTGACTAAATGAGTCGTGTGATCTCTTGAATATCTTTCAAATGAAGCAACCGATATATGTACCTACGGTGATCTTTCCTTTTTAATTCGCAACTTTTACAATTCGTGGTAATATTTATGAACTGATTTTTAGGTAGATGCAAGACCGCATGATCGTGCATGGGGACATCTGAAAACTAAACTCGTATAAAATAAACATAGTGCCAAAGCAGACCAACCACACGGGGTTTCTATACATTTCGACTGCAGCGCCATCCAGTTGGTCCATTTCCTGTAATGGTTTCTTGCCATAAAATGAATACGTTATGAATTTCAACCTCGCCTCCAGCGGCACTCGTCGGGTCAATTTTTGTCAAAAGAATTTTCCATCATACAGGTACATAGCTCACATTTAAAATTTAAACAAAATCGGCTAATAAATACGATTTTTATAAATAACTCTACTCCAGCACCACCTAGCGAGTTTTCTCATATATTCACACAAGTAGCACTTAAATGTAAGTAGGCAAGAATTACAAAAAAAAGATGAACGCATGCCCGACGACTGGAATTTAAGTGTGCTCTGCCCAGTCCGCAATAAAGGTGACCCCGCCATTCGCGCCAACTACCGCGGGATCAACCTTATAACCATAGGTTACAAGGTCTTATCGAGCGTATTGTGTGAAAGACTGAAGCCCACCGTCAATGAACTGATTGGGCCTTATCAGTGTGGCTTTAGACCTGGCAAATCCACCATAGACCAGGTNGGAGTATTCGTGAGAAAGATTTTGCGGAAGATTTATGGGCCTTTACGCGTTGGCGACGGCGAGTACCGCAGACGATGGAACGATGAACTTTACAGAGACATGGACATAATACAGCGAATTAAAATACAGCGACTCCACTGGCTTGGCCATGTCGTTCGAATGGACACTGACGCACCAGCTCTGAAAGTATTCAACTCGGAGGGCGCTGGTGGTAGCAGAGGAAGAGGGTGGTCCCCACTGCGATGGAAAGATCAGGTTTCACTTGGCGTTTCCAGTTGGCGTCAGTTGACACAGAAGAGAAACGACTGGCGTGATTTGCTGAACTCGGCCAAAATCGCTTCTGCGGTTACAGCGCCAAATAAGAAGAAGAGGAAGGTTTTGTAAATGCGTTGCAATAATAAAGATGTGGCAAAAGAATCTTGCTGAGATCCGGTACTGTCAAAAGTAATTGATGGTGTTCAAAATGGCAAGGTATCTCAGTTAAAAAGGAAACAGTTTGAACCCTTTCGTTTAAAAGCAATTGAGCTAACTGTAGAATCAGGTTGTCTTTCGTGGGAATAAAGAACTGTAATTCCCTTGAAACTCCAAAAAACGGGTCTCACTTAGGCATTGTAAAGACAAAAATGCTAGCGCGTTCATACATATGGTGGCCTAATATAGATAAAGATGTAGAAGCGTTGGGTTAGGAATGTGTTTTTTGTCTAAGGACACAGGAAAATCCTGAAAAGAGCCCACTAATTCCTTGGGTACCAACCGAATCGGCTTGGAAACGAGTACATATTGATTTTTGTGGTCCGATTAATTCATTTTACTTGTTCATTGTTATAGATTCTTTTTCTAAATGGGAGAGGAAATAACTTCTTAATAATAATCAATGCGGATCTTTTGCGAATGCGAATATTGAAGGGACCGAAAATAACAGTTATTTTTTTACGAGTTATACTTGGCCAAATATTTTTTTATTCCGAAATAAAAGTCCTTTCCGGATAATAAACAAACCGGTTATCCAAATTAAACCAGTTTGGTATCAAATGAAAGAGGAATTAAATAGCTTTAAAACTGATACATGTGTCTAAACGAGAAAAGCCAACTATTTCAGTCCTCTTTCATATGATACCAAATTTGTTTAATTTGGATAAGTGGTTTGTTTATTATCCGGAAAGGACTTTTATTCCGGAATAAAAAATATTTGGCCAAGTTTAACTCGTAAAAAAATAACTGTTACTTTCGGTCCCTGGAATATTGTGCAAGTGCACTGATAAAACGTATATCTGGCCAGTCACAGAAGAAAGGAATAAAAATTAATTACAAAAACTAAAATCGAAAAACGCTGATGACGTTACAGGCACTCCAAATTCAGAAAGAACCAAAAGAATGAGAATGAAGAATTCTTTGGAAAACAGCGGTGTTTAAACAACGATGTTAGATTGTGAAGATGAAAGTCAGGAGGATACATCCGACATTTGCTGTCCCGATGCAATTCTCAAAAGGGAATTATTGCACCGCAATAAAAAACTCAATATAACTGAAAGTCCTCTCAACTGGTGCAGCGGCAATCGAAAAGAATTTACAATTTTGTCAAGCTTCAAGTTTTTCGAGTTTGTCGCCTCGACCGAGTAGTTATTTAGTGGCGCAGATTTTATTTACGACCCTTTAAGAAACAGACTGTAACCCGAAAAGGCAAAAACATTACTTTTTAATAAAAAGTTTTTATCAAATAGAATGTTCCAATTTTTAAATTCAAGCGCTAAAAAAAAAAACATTATAAAAAATTTCCATTTTTTATTTCCCTAAATCACCTAATTTGGCCGAGGGCTTGAACCCAGGCGTTGCGGAGTTGAAGCGCGGACTGCTTACCACTACACCACAGCGGCCGACAGCTCGGCCAAACACTAACATGTGTGTAAGCGCCAATCTATTCCCTGCAAAAAATTGTGCGACTAATCTCTAAAGAGAGTATTCCGAGATTACTCTCAATCGGGTACATTTGGGCATTAATTAGTCCCAACTAGTCTCATACGGGTACTAATGGAGGTCAATTAGTCTCGACTCATCCCTTATGGGTATAATTGGAGATCAATTAGTCCCCAACTCATCTCTAACGGGCACTATTAACGATTTAATGATATGTACGCACTTAGTCAATGAAATTTCATGTGGAGCGTTGGCACACAGCGATAGGATTCGCCTAACAAAACTGAGCACCCGGGTTCGAATCTCAGCTGGCTCAAATTTCTATTTTTATTTTTTAAAAGTGACTAGTAGCTTCTTATACCCGTTTGGGTATAAAGGTGAACAATTAGTCTTTTCATAGGACATGCTCGAACAAAAGCGATCAGTTCATTCCATATAAAGAGATCAAAAGTGGTATTAGTCGCATGCTGCTTTGCGATTGCTCCCGGAGTCATCCCGGATTAGTCCCATTTTTTGCAGGGTTATTATTATTATTAAATCACCTAATTTACTCACCTAAATTATTTCTTAAAAATACTTGACATCCGCATTCGCATCCGCGGATGTCTAAAATACCACATACGCAACATCCCTAATTTATACATACAGACAGTGTGGACCAAATTCAAAATGATGTTGTTTGCCACTTATTCTTATTTATTAATTTTAAGATTTTTCAATAAAAACTCAGTTCATTCCCTAACAAATACCACATAAACCTAAGCTTAAAATTGTTTACAACACTGATAAAAATCACCAAATTTTCATAAAAATATTAAACTTTTTTCTCAGAAGTGTTTATAGCTCATTCAATTTTAGTGTAATAATGTGCAAGTTTCAAGTGGCTAAAAATTACCGTTGATTTTTTAGATTTTTTTTTTGCCGAACGTGTTGCGGGCGTACTTAAGAGGGGAAAATTATAAGTAAAATGGTAAATGGGGTACGAAAAATTTAGACACTTAGGCGGGTTGGGTAAATAAGCGGGGAGGTACTTAAGAGAGGGATTTTCTTCAGATTACATTAAAATATTCACGGTGCCCAAAAATGTGGTTACTTAAGCGGGGGGTACTTAAGCGGGTTTCACTGTATTCCTTTACTTTGACGTTTAACATCACATTGACGTTTATCATCATACGATTGTGGTATATAAGAAAATTGTACAATAAAGTTTCCTTGAACGAATTGTATCAAGTATCTTTGCTTGCACACTCTAGATACGTTATTATTTGATTCTACTATTTTTTGTATATTTAAATACGAACATTTTTAAACGATATTCAAATAAAAAATATTCATTTCTTCTACGCGTTTTTTCCTCAGTGCATTAAGTAATCGAAAGATAAATAGCCAAATGATGCTAAAATGGCTCTTCCCTGTTTTTATTTTCGGCGCTCTACATTACCTTAATACTGAAAATCTTTCTTTTTACAAAAGTAGCTAGATTACTCACTAAATACCAAATGAAAATTTAAAATAACTGGTACAGCATTTAATTAATTGCAGTTCTCAATTATAAACAACGTTTTCAAAAAATTCGGATATTAAGAATAGAAAATTTCGTTGAATTTTTTATTCACTTTAAGATAGGGCATATATATTTTAATAGATTCGCCAATAGTTAGCGAGTGGAAACGAACGAACAAAAGATACAAAGATAATGAACTCAATGAAATTCAACCAAACTTGCTATAGTCCATCCTTGCTAGCTAACTTTGTTCTTGCTTTCACATGCTAAATTTTTTGTTAAACGACCGGAATTCACAAATAGCGAGCAGAGAAGTGCGATTCGAAGACGGCTGTACATTAGGGTGATCCAAAAATTCATGTGAAAAAGTAAAGTCGGAATTTTTATGCTCTCAGCCCCTAGATTTTGCCAAAGCGCCTGATGTTTTCCATGTATTTTATATGGGGAAAAACAACCTTTTGTAGGAATGGTATAGAATTCTTAAAAATCATCTGCAGGAGATTCCCAATAATAATAATCAATTGTTTATTTAACCATTTTTTCGTCGCAACTATAATTTAGAGGTCCGCCAAAAACCCCGAAAAATGCGATGAGGAGACCAATAAAAAAAAAAAAAAATAAAAAATCTTTATTACAAAAAAATGGTTAAATAAACAATTGGGTATTATTATTGAAGGTCTCCTGAAGGGAACCAGAGTTTTCCGATCGAAAAATATTGATTTTCAAGAATCCTATACCATTTCTGCGAAAAGTTGTTTTTTCCCCATATTAAAGTACATGTAAAACTTTGAGCGCTTTGAGCGACCTCTAAATATTTTTTGATTTCAAATTAAAAAAACAGGGGTATACTTTTTTCGATATAGAACAATCCTAGGGGTGAGAGCATTACAATTCCGACTTTACTGTTTTTGGACCACCCTACTGTGAATAAAACTTCCTAACCAAAATTTACTCTGTTTTCAATATAATTTGAGTCATAAAAACCTTCATTCAGGTAGCTGACACGATATACATACGTATGGATACTTATACATGCATACATATGTATATAAATTTACCCAGCCATCAAAAAATCCGAAAACCGATTCGAACCAGGGTTCTCAACGCAGCACATAAAATTTCATCGACTAAGGGCCGGTTTCTCTATCTCCGGTTAACAGGCCGGTTTCTCTATCTCCGGTTAACACTAATCCCCCGTTAAACATCGTTACCGACCTTATCGACTCCCTGTTATATGCATGGAGTTAGAACGTCGATAACAATGTGTAACCGGGTAGTAAGTGTTAACCAGAGATGGAGAAACCGGCCCTAAGTGCGCACTTATCATTAATAGGTCTATTCCTCGCTGGTAACATAAATTTTGTAATCGGCAATTTGCCAATTTTTAAACCTTTTTCGCATTCTGTGCGCTCTTGTTACCGGTAAATTTTATTACCATCTCAGAAGCTGGTTACAAAATATTGCCACGTGAAATATGCAATACAAGAATGTCCACAAATCTTTATAGCTGATTTCCTGAATATTTTCACAGTATTACCAACGTACATAGAATCGCGGTGACAAGTGGCAACATTTTTTGGTAATAAAATTTTCCGGTTACAAAATCATCGGTAATGTGCAGAATAGACCCGTAAATCGTTAATAGTACCCATTAGAGATGAGTCGGGGACTAATTGATCTCCAATTATACCTTTAAGGGATGAGCCGAGATTAATTGATCTTCAATAATACCCGTTTAAAACTAGTTGCGACTAATTAATGCCCAATTGTACCCGATCGAGAGTAATTTCGGAATACTCTCTTTAGAGATTAGTCACACAATTTGTTGCAGGGTATGTATATATGTATGTATGCTCATAGATATGTATTTGCAATTTTTTGTTATTTTAACAGGTTGTTGTTTACGGCAATTAATACATATATTGTACGAATGCAATTACGTGTGTGTGTTCTCTGATTCACCACAATTTATGTAAGGTTGGAACATTTTTTTATATTGTACGTACTATTTACCGAACTGTTGGCAACCACTTAGGTACTAATTATTTAGTCAAAACTTACCGCAGAGTAGTATGAACACATCCAATGCCACGCGATATAACACTCGTTTGTTGTGATCCATTTTGTTTGTTTTAGAAATTTGCTCGATAGATTCCTCTCCGGAACCAGCACAAAGACGCACTTCAACGTTGTTGTTATTCAAATTTGCGATGGCCAATGCGGCTGTTGTCGATACTGTGGCGCTACTGGTGTTGCTATTGCTATTGCTGTTGCCGTTGCCGTTGCCGTTGACGTTGTCGCAGCTGCAATTGCTGTTGCTGATATCGTTGGAGTTTTGATTTAGGTTACGATAATGTTTTTCCACGTCACGCGATTTTGCTAACAACAACAAAGACGACGATACGTCAAAGCTATTTTGGCTTTCCGGGCGGCGAAATGGTGTTGACTCACTAGCAGTTGACTCGTTACTCATTTTGCCAGCAGCTGTGTTTTTCATTAAAAGCGCTCTCTAAAATCTAATAAGGCCGGAGCAATGACGAAGTAAAAGCGTAAGATTGCTCCAAGAAAAAGCTTTTCCCTCACCAATATGCGCGTGCTTTCTCACTAGGTAGACCGCATAAATAAAAACTGTGGGCGAACAAACGTTGAGAGCACGAACGAGCGTCCGTCGTCCAACTTAATATATGCACATAGGTATGCATTCAACTAAACTTATACATACATACATACATAATATGTATATATAGTGTGCAAACACGTTTTGTCACTTTTAAGCCGAAACTTGTTTTGATATGACTCTGAGTCTGCGTTTGTCGTTTGTTATTTCATTGCATATTAAATTGATTAATTTCAATGCTAAGTTTTTACTTAAGAACACAGAGAGGCATTACGTTTAGGCCAGCAAAATGTCTCTGTTAAGGTTCTGTTAAAAAAGCTTCTCTTTCAGTAGACGTGTTGCTCGATGGCAATATGAAGATGACTAAACCTTTTCTCAGTTGTTAAGCTGACACATGTTCTTTATTTCATCTTCAATCGACTTTTCAAACGGTGTTTAAAATCTGAAATGGGAAGGGAATACATTTTACAAACTATTGAAAACTTGGAATATAGTTTTGAATGAAATGATTGAATTAGCAACTGTACTATAATAAATATAACTAGTTCCGAACTAGCGTGGCCCTTTTTACTTTTGGCCGTCATTTTGTGACTTTAGCCTTAAAGCCGCCTGCAGATTAATAAAATTATAGTTTAAAAAACTAAAACCTCCCTATTATAATTGCCATTCGTACTGTCATCAGGTATGTATAACGCGACCAACCGTACTTCTTTCGGAAGTACAGTACTTCTTTTTTCGCTGTTGTACTTCGTACTTCGAAGTACAGTCAAATGTACTTCTTTGGAATATTTTGTACTTCAGGAGGGAGACTTTGTAACCAGTTAGCGACAATTTTCGGATAGCTATAGCACATTTTGAAGCATGATATAAATGTTTTTGCGTCAAAAATTGTGATAGCGATTCGAAAATTGTCGCTAACTGGTTTCAGAATCTCCCCCCAGGTCCTGCACTTCTCCAATCTTCTGGACGATCGTCACGTGGCCTGGGCGATAAATTCGTTCAAACCATTAAAGTCGCCGGGGATCTATGGCATCATACCTGCGCAGATGCAAAAGCCTCTGTAAGTGTCGTGCAATTAGTTGGATCCTATTTATGCGAACTGCGTGAGATCCGGGTACATCTCCAAGGCTTCGAAGGTAGCCAGTGTTGCGTTCATCCCGAAGGCCGCATATGTTTCCCCTAGGTATTTTAGGCCAATCAGTCTCTCTTCGTTTTCACTAAAAACGCTAGAGCAACTGATAGACCTACACATAAGAAACGCGATTCCTCGTGACTGTCTTTCAAGAGCTTTTTGCAAAAAAAAAAGGTCGGTGAATACCGCTCTGCACACATTGGTAAAGTGGTCAGAGGAACCCTTCACGCATAAGAGGGGCCTTCAACAATGTCACTGCAGAGGCAATAGTCAAGTATATTCATAATCTGGGGGTTGAAACCAACCTAATAAGGCTTATATACAGCTTACTTCGTGACAGAGCTGTCGCGGGGGAGTGGGGGAGCGTCTGCAGTCAGTGCAGAGTCATTAGGAGCACTCCACAAGGTGTCGTTCTCTCACCCCTGCTCGGGATTGCGGTTGTAAACGACCTTCTAGAGAAACTGGAAAAAGTGGGCTGTCGAGTGATCACCTATGTAGATGATGTGAAACTTTTGGTTAAGGGACGATTTCTATACACCCTCTTTGATCTGGCTCAAAGTTACCTGTACCAGGTAACTAGGTGGGCGATCAACGGCAGCTGTCGTAGAAGCCTAATATTGTGGAAAGGGTAAGAAAGTTTTCGGTTGCCTTGTTCTGCTGTAGGGGGGCTATCGGTAAAAAGTGAGGGCTCTCGCCCAAATTAATTCATTAGCTCTAGGAAGCCAGATTTAAGCCTATATTGTTTCAAGGAGCCCTTATCTGGTGGAACTCACTCGAGAAGCCTACACTTGTAAAATAGGAATTAACTGAGCATTAGGAACCACGCTTAACATACATATGTTGAACACGGCGCCGGCTTTTAGGCTAAGGGAAACCGAGTCCTTTTATGACATAAAAAAAGAAAAGTAGACGTTTCTCTGCTGCAGCAAATATTTTTATAGGGCACTTTAAAACACATGCAACAAGGGCTAGTTATGTGGGTTCTGACAGGCCATTGTGCGATTGGTAATCATGCGGTGAGACTAGGAATTTCAATTGTCCTTTTTTATCAGCTGTCAAGAGGAAGATGAAGTGGAATCATCTCCACACTTTCTTTTAGACTGTCCAACCCACGCGAGGCTAAGATTTGGCTCGCACTTCTGAACAAACACTGAGCTCTCAGGGATCGAAATTAGCTGCATTCGAAATTTCGTAATCAGCTCGCGTCGTTAACTTAACCCAACCTAACCTGTACTTCTTTGAGCTATGAAATAGTTGGTCACATTAGGTATGTAACTTGAGAATAGAAATCGCTGCATCTTTTAGGCGCATCAATATTGCATAGTTACATCCCGAGCTAATAAAAGGAAGGTAAGAAGGTAAAAAGAAACGGATGTTGGTATAACACTGATTATGCATACTTCGCATAAACTGCAAACTGTAATTTCGTATGTACTTTATATGTATTCCATTACCCAGAAATTAGCAGAACTTTTACAAGCTTAGCGATCTGTGAGTTTCATTTTGCTTCACATTTTCTCAAGTTAAATTTCTAATGCAGTGGTGCTAATGGTTGTGCGAAGTTATGCGAAGTATGCATTATCAGACCTTTAGCCTTTAATGTATTTTCAGTGCTACAGGATAGTACGCCACCACTACCTTTGTTGAAGAGATTCTATAATGGTGAGTTCCCTGAGGCTGAATGCTGGTTTAATTCCAGCACTGAACCCGGACTCAAACATTGTCGAATCTTCACTGATGGCTCCAAAACTGACTCTAGGTTAGGTTCTGGGGTCTTTTTCAAAGTTAATATGGATAAGATTCACTTTTCTCTTGGGGAATATTCTTCGGTCTTCCAATTTGAGGTATTTGCGGTCCGCAAACCATGGACTACGCGGTTTACGTGTCTGCAGTGACAGCCAAGCTGCACTTAAGGCATTGGCCAGCCTTAGATAGATATCTAAGTACTTCCAAACTAGTTCGGCAACAGAAGTATCGACTTAATTTTGTTGGTAAGCATAACGGGCTTGCTTTACTCTGGGTGCCAGGTCACTCGGGAGTACCTGGTAATGAGAAATCTGACCATTTGGACACAGTTGGCTTAGACCAGGTATTTCTCGATCCCAACCAGTTATAGCACTCACCACTTCGACCATCGAAGCTACCATCAGCAACTGAGTGAATATTCGCACAGCAATGACTAGTTGGCATCGAGGGAATGCAGGTGGGAAAAACTCTTGTTGCCTTCAATCTCAGAAGGTCTATCTAGTTTTTGCTCTCACTGAGCAGACGGGACTGCAGATAATTTGTTAGAGGCAGACTGGCTGAATCCAGGGATGGAATTTACAAATTTCAAAATGTGCCAAATCGCCTTCAAAAATAGTGCCGAAAATAAGATGAAAGTGCCACAAAATTAAATTTTTTAAAGCGTTTTAAGAACAATGTATTTTTAGAAATAATATTTTTAAAATACACTGAAGTAATACAATAATTATTAATTAACTAAATTATTACAGTAAATTACTTTTATGAAGGATTCCTTAGACATATACATAAATTCATGGTAAAATTACACATCATTCCAATTACGGAGGGGAAATACACCGAAATATAGATATTATGACATTTTTACACACATATCACACATATATATATGTACCTATATGCGAAATGGCAGTGAGACATTTTGAGCAGTTTCGCCTACTCTGTTCATTGATTACTTTTCGATGGATTTTATATAAAAGTCTAATTCATAATTTAATAAACACAATATACGTACTAAAATCGGCATTTCAAACTTTGTATAAAAATTATAAAAATTCAGCAGCTTTTTGCAACAACAAACTTTGAATTCAAAATTTTTAGGGAGATTCCAAGTTTTCATTCGTATGCATTTTTTCCATATAAAGTGTGTTCGAATTTTTTTTTTAATGGGTGAAAATGTATGACACCATCAGAAAAAAAATATCAAAAATCCTTGCGATATTACAAAAACCTGCACTTTTATTTAATGGATTATAAAACTGCAAGAATCTTTCTAAAAATTCTGAATTAAAAGCTTGTTGCTGCGAAAACTTATTTTTTGTACTGCGTATTCACAATAGAATTCAGCGGCTTGTAAATATTTCCCACGGCCCTTATTTTAATTGTTTAGTGCTTTTAATTTTCACTTTTTGTATTTTTTTAATCTATAATGTGGTATGTGATTTTTTTTGTATAGTGGCATTTTATTCTAAATTTCTGTATTTTATGATTGTGCCAAAACAGGATGAATTGTGCCAAAAGTGTCTCTGCAATAGTGCCAAAAATGGCACTATGGTGCCTACTTTTCCATCACTGACTGAATCTGAAGTTTGGAGTACAAAGATTTGCGTTTTTGCTGTTCTAAGTTTTGTGTTTTAAAAATATGCCACATTCAAATTCGTGAATGCGCCGAACATGTGAAGAGTTTATTGTGAAGAGAATGTAAATAAAGCTAGCGCTCGAAGTGCTCTTAAAAAATATAACTCCTCAGAGCGAAAGAGCACTTTGATGGCTTTACGAGCTCCGTTTTGTAAAATTTGCAAGAGTGTAATCACATTATTGTAATAAATAGAACATAAGAAAATATTTTATTTTTAGTTTTTCCACTCCGAATCTACATCGTAAGATCTTATCTTCGCATTTTTTTGACGAGCTTTGGGAATATTTTTACGATTATCCTTGAATACTTGACGGATTTCCCAAAATCCTTTGAGTTCGTATCAATTAACTTTAATGTACAACACACGCTTTATAACACTTGTTTAGGCAATAACAGCAATTTACAATACTTTTTAAAACAATTAAAACAATTTAAAATACGTGCCAATACAATCGAATTCTGTTTTACAACTTAACTTGTAGCCTTCTGATTCGCAACTGAACTTGTGGTCCACAGTAGCAGTGGCCTTAGAACGTTCTGTCATCGCATATTCTCTCGCTGTTCGGAGTATTCTTTCACTTAACGTTTCTTGCTGTCGAATATTCTACGTCGTTCGTCAAACATTCTGCCATTTTATTGTTGTTCGATTCGCGTTGCCGCAGTATTCGCCACACTGTCCCCCACCTAAGTCTGATCGTCCCGATTAGAAACATTTGCTGTTCCGAACGCTACAAGTCTTTCCAAGTGGACCACCTTCATCTTGGTTCTCGGTCTCCCAACGGTCTGGATTCGATACACCACGTCAATCAGCCGTTTGACAACCTTATACGGACCTTCCCAGTTGCACCGTAGTTCTTCCGTTGTGGATTGTACAGCAACACTAAATATCCTTTTTGTAAACCCTCAGAATTCACCGCTTTATCATACCTGGGTTTCACCTTGTCACTCATAACTTGCGTGCGTTGTCTTACCAGAGCATTTATCTCTCGCAGGTCTTCCTCCAGGATGTTGGACGTCTCTATCCCAATCATCCTTACATCGCCACTTACTCCAAACTTCAGGCCACTGCCCATCAATTACCTGCTGCTCATGGAGGCTATTAACAACGCTGGCGAAATTTGGAACAAATCGGAGATAGTAGGCGAATAGCCCAAGAAAACTTCGTAGCTCGTGAAAGTTCCTAGGTCTTGGCTAATCCTTTACTGCTTCTACCTTTTCATTCGCAGTGTATATGCAGTGCAGTTCACCTACCTCTTGAACAATGAGCACTTTTTAGGACTTACGCGAGCTATCCTCTGGACAACTTCTTCTAAATTCAGGTGTTCCTCAAAGCTTTTACCCAATACGATGATGTCGTCGAGATACACCAAACATGTTTTCAAATGCAGTCCCTTAAGCACATGGTCACCGTGAATTGTCAAAGTCCATCCGCAACGCTGAAGGCTGTCTTCCCCTTGTCTTCCTCACTTACCTCCACTTGCCAATAACCGCTCTTAAGGTCTGCTATGGTTGTATGCGTACAGTGATCATCAATGAATGCAGGCGGCACGACACAATAGGGTGCACTATGGCTAGTCATGTCGACTAGCCTGGGTTCTTGCCTTCACCGATGTTCCCTCGATGTTCCCTGCGCCATAGCAGAAAAAAGTCATGCCTGTCAAACATCTTCGCTTCCTTCATGGCCGAAATTATCGGACGGACACATAAAAAAAATTCAAAATTAAAAAAAAAACGGTAACGAAAAAAAGCTGCAAAAGAAACGTTAAATTAAACATTTTAAAAGAAAAACCAAAAGAAAATAAAACTCCACTACGAAAATCTGTAAGGGAAAGCAATGAACAAAAACAAAAACTATGGCCGAATATAAGGCAACGCCGCTGGTATTGTGGTGCCTGGTGCTGGCCCACCGTCATCCGTGGCTGCTGGCGCACCCTAATATTAGCAGCCCCATGATAGAATCCCCTGCGTGCCTTCCTAAATGAAGAGACGAATCAGCATTCCCATTTAAAATTTACAAATTTTATTTAGAATTCATTTCCTTAAGCTAATCATCCTACGCTAAGTCTTAACACCAAAAAAAGTAGGTATGCTTAATAACTAAAGGTCTGTTTATGCATACTTCGCATAACTTCGCACAACTTCTTAAACGTAACACAACTTTACAAAATTTAACGCTGATTATGCTTCTCATGCAACCAAATTTTTCAGTACTACCATCCTTATGCATCGACGCAATAGGGATACTCACGGTGTGTGAACAAAAGCAGCTGATTTTTGATTACTTCAGGTAAATGGATTTGTTTATAGAAAAATTCATTTAAGTGGTTTTAATGAGGTATATTTGTAGTCCAAATTAAGTCGACACTTATGTTCTTTGCAGTTTGACATAATTTTCAATGCAACATCTGTCAAAGCTTGTAAATACGTTTTATGTTTTTCTTAAAAAAAAATTACGTAATTAGCTATGTACATATATTAAGTGATATCGTTACTAGAAAGAGCATAAAAATACCTCTCATTTGATATATAATTTTATATAGTTAGGTTTAAAGACAACTGCCAACAGCGAAATAAAACAAGTGTATTGATATTATATTTTACTAGCCGATTTACTAGCAGATTTCACCCCACGTCTTTAAACAAATATAATATATAGTAAAGTTAAGATAAGACAGGTAAACATCCTAAGTAAAGTAAGTATGTTAAGTTAAGTAGGTAAACTAAGTTAAGCCTAGTTAGGTTTTAAGTTCTGCTTTCCCTATATTTCTATAATCATTTTTTTAATTTCAGTTCAGGTCTTAAGTTTAAATCTTTTGTTTTTCTTTTATGTGCTCTTTTCGTTTGGGTTGATTATTATTATTATGTTATCTGTTATATTGTGGCCATTTGTTGTTATGATTTTTAATGTTTGTTTATTAAAAATTATTTTAGTTGAGTTTTCGTTAAATTTTGATTTTATGTTAATTCATTTTAGGTTTTTTTAGTTGTATAACTTTCGTTTTACCTAATTATTTATTTAAAATTTTGCTTGAATCATTTTGATTCAGTTTTATTTAATGTGATTAAGGTTTACTTAATTAGTTTAATTTCATTACAATTTATTGTAATTTATTTAAGCTAATAATATCTAACTTCACCTTGTTTGTTTCTTAACTAAAAAAAAATTTGTTGTTCAGGCAATTTTACTTTGTTTTGCCTTGCTTTATTAGATTCAATTTAACTTAATTTTAATTTATTTCCCGATTTTCATTTGAGTTTAGTTTATTTCATTTGACTTTACTTTCTCTCACTTTTATTTACTTTAATCTAATTCTATTTTAATTTTAGTTACTTATATTCGTACATATTTTTCTACTTTGTTCTTTTACTTCTAACAAATTCAGCTCTTATATTGGTTTAGTTAAATTAGTTATTCTTATTTTGCGATGAATTTAAATTCTATTCGTATAATTCCCTTCACTCATTATATTACTGTAACTTTTAATTATAAAGTTTTTTTCTCTGTTTTTTTCTCTTGAGCAAATAATTGTGTAGGTAGGTACGTATACACGAGCTTATGGGCAAATCCAAAAAACAGTAACCTTGGCGTTACTTAGCTTTATTTTCACTGTTGTAAACTATATCAAGCTGGTTGCTTTTAGTTATAATTCATTGCTGCAAAACTTTTGACTTATAGGTGTTGAAATAAAAAAATTTAATGAAAATAAGTGAATTTTTTATGTAATTTTTAAGAGGGGCACAATTAATTATGTCATAACTTTCGAAGCACACCATATTTTGATTTGAAATTGAATAGGCATTTAGCACTTATGTGGATACTTCATAGGGAGTAGGTAAGAAAGTGGCAACCAACTCAAAGTCTGCAACTCCACATTTCACAATTTTCAGAAATTTCGGTATATCACGTATAGTTTTTAAAGCATATAATTTTAAGAATTTTTTAAGTATGTATTGTATTGTACAAACAATTGCGAATAATTTGATACCTTAGCAAGAGTGTGCTTTCAGAATAAACCAACTATTAAAGTTAAAATATTCTGCGATCTGGAGCGTAATTTTTATTCCAAAAACACCTTAACTGAAGGCACATTTGGAAAATACTTCGAAACGATCTAAATCTTTCTATAACTACTAGTCCTTATAAAATTACATATACCTGTGAAATACTTCAAAAAAAAAATCTATAAGTATGTAAAACCCCTGATTTACTACTTTTAATGATGCTCATTTTAGTGGTCAGAATATTTCGAGCGTGGTATCAAATAAGCTTTTTTCGACGAAGGCTCTGATTGTTCCTCTTACTTAACTGGAGCCTTCTGAAATCAATGGCGTCCCCAGTTTTGTCCGATTGGCTCCACTTTTTGAGATAGATGTACTTGAAAACTTGCTTAAATTTTAACTATTTTATAAAAAACTCCTTCGGTGTTGAATATTTTAGTAAAATTTTGACCACGATTGTATTTTAATATTACCTTCACTATATAACATCTAGCTCCCATGCAACTGATTGATCTCGTTGTTTTGCGTTACAACTCCTCCAACTAAACAGGTTAAAATTTAGTATAGGTTCAATTTAACATATAGCAAGCAGACAATTTATTATTCAGATATGAAGTTAGAGTTACAGCGCAAAAACACATATCTGAGTAATCAGTTGTATTGAAGCTATATGTTAATGTGAACCTATTTCGATAATTTTAAGAAATAATTAAGGTAATATTAAAGAACTGTTATGTGCAAAATTTTAGTAAAATAACTTCAAAACTGAGGGAGTTATTTATAAAATAGTTAAAATTTAACCATATTTTGAAGTACCGTTATCTCGAAAACCGGAGCCAATCTGGTAAAACGGGGCATGCCATTGAACTTAGAAGTCCCAATTAAGTGAGTTCAGCTTTCAAAATCTTTGCTCAAAGTTTACAACTTGAACAGCTTATTCTTTTGTTTTCTATTTCATGTTTATTCCCCGTCTAACTTTTGAAGCACTTGATGAAAATGAATAACACTTGTATTAATCGATTTATTAAGAGATTACGAATAAAATGATATATAAAACATAGGTGTGATCACAAATTTAAAAATTAAATTTTTTTTTTAAAGTGTACCTATTTTTCAGATTTGCCCATATATGTATGTATATGTACATATATGCACACACATAGGCGTGTACATACATAATATATAGATATATTTTGTATATACATGTCGTCGTTTAAAGTACAAAACCGCGTATCAACAAAATGCAAAATCAAAATGGTTCTCTTTTTTATGAAGCAATCGCATTTCTGGCTAGTATATTTCAGGACGAATGGATAAGGATTCAGCCAAGAGCCTGTGTGAGCAAATTCAATTTTTGGCAGCAAACGTCAGTTACGCGGTTTTGGAGAATGACGATACGCGGTTTTGTACTTTAAACGACGATATGTATGTATATGCCAAGCTTTGTTTATTTGTTATCTTTTATTTTCAAAACGCAATCAAGCTATTTTTAGCCTTTATGTTTACGATTGAGGAGCTTTTGGTCGTCATCATAGGTTATTGACAGCAATTTTACAAGCTAAGCGCAGTGTTTGAGCTAGAGAGATAGTTTCGATAGTTTGAAAAATACTATCGATATTTTCGATAGTATCGTATACTATCGTGTTGTATATATAGGGAAACTTCAACTCCGAACAAATATGTACATATGTATATATAAATATTACATCTTAAGCGTGAAATTGTAAATATTTTCCTTACCCAGCTATTATGAATCCATACGAAACACGATAAACGCTTGCATTCTGTTGTGCGGTATTACGAATTTAATTCTAGAGTATGAAATTCGGTAGCTACCGTTTATCGTATGTTCAATTTCATACGCTTGCAAGCGGTTGTCCATTTTTGTACGACACGATACGATTTAAAAAAAAATTAAAATAATGTAAGCATTAAAATGAATAACATGAACTTATGGCCACGATTTGAACAAAATACCGCATTTTTTCAGACCGAAAATTGCGAGCACAAAACATCAAGATGAGCGTGTTGCTTCTCCGAGGGGTACGGTTTAGTTATTTGTACAGGGATTTTCGATTGTTGTGCCCAAACGCGTGATCCGAATCTAAAAACTTTAATATACACATGTAGCCAAAGGATTAAACTTTTCAGTTGAAACAAAAAGATTTCGAACTTCAAAGCACTAGTTTATTGATAAACTCGGTTTGCAGTATGTACATTTTTTTTAAACACAATAGAATCCGTAGGTTGGGTTAATCCAAGTAACGCCTTATTGCCAACACTCTGTTGGTATGATCTCTAGGCAGTAAATCTCGGAGTTGTGAAAGCCTTTAATATATTTGGTATGGACGGTTTATTTTATGTGGGCGCAAGTAGTTCTTCACTTTTGTTAGAACATACATATGTATATAACAGTTTGGCTGACTTCCAAAACGTGTCAATACAATGTTTGGAAACTGTTATACTGCGGTATTCAAACTGTTCGTATATGGGTGTTTGCATGAAAATGTAAACCGAAAATGGAAGCAAATGAATTCAAACGGTTTNGAAAACTTTAATATACACATGTAGCCAAAGGATTAAACTTTTCAGTTGAAACAAAAAGATTTTAAATTTCAAAGCACTAGTTTATTGATAAACTCGGTTTGCAGTATGTACATTTTTTAAACACAATAGAATCCGTAGGTTGGGTTAATCCAAGTAACGCCTTATTGCCAACACTCTGTTGGTATGATCTCTAGGATGTAAATCTCGGAGTTGTGAAAGCCTTTAATATATTTGGTATGGACGGTTTATTTTATGTGGGCGCAAGTCGTTCTTCACTTTTGTTAGAACATACATATGTATATAACAGTTTGGCTGACTTCCAAAACGTATCAATACAATGTTTGGAAACTGTTATACTGCGGTATTCAAACTGTTCGTATATGGGTGTTTGCATGAAAATGTAAACCGAAAATGGAAGCAAATGAATTCAAACGGTTTTATATCTTTAAATTTCGTATTTAGATGGCGGAAGAAGGTTTTGAAAACGCGAAACGGTGGAGAGAAGAACTGAAAAAAATTAAATTAAAAATTTAATTTAGTATGTGTTACTAGTAAAATTATTGTACCGCGTACGTTATTATGTTTTTTGTTTTTTAATAAAAACTAACCAGAGATAATTTCTATTAAAAATGGAAGGATTGCAAAGTTACATTATTTAGCTTAGTTGAAAGAAAAGAAAAACTCCCATGATTCGCAGACTTTCGCATATACGTATATGTGCCTTAAAACCACAGATATTTTCCACACTAAAGTTTCGAGGCTGCTTAGTTTTTTCTCAAACATAGTACCCTTTGGTTGCGACATAACCGTAATCTTGTTTTTCATTAACTTTCATTTTTGAGAGATTTAAGTTACTCCATAAGCGTACGAATGTCGCGTACGGCTGCATGGAAACACCCANGTTTTTTAATAAAAACTAACCAGAGATAATTTCTATTAAAAATGGAAGGATTGCAAAGTTACATTATTTAGCTTAGTTGAAAGAAAAGAAAAACTCCCATGATTCGCAGACTTTCGCATACACGTATATGTGCCTTAAAACCACAGATATTTTCCACACTAAAGTTTCGAGGCTGCTTAGTTTTTTCTCAAACATTACCCTTTGGTTGCAACATAACCGTAATCTTGTTTTTCATTAACTTCCATTTTTGAGAGATTTAAGTTACTCCACAAGCGTACGAATGTCGCGTACGGCTACATGGTAACACCCATATGCAGAGTTGCGACACATTGCAACCTTATACATTGCATATTTTAAATACTCAATTTATCAATTAACAATTTTTCTGAATTTTCCATTTTTAAAACAGCAATGGTAACCTAAAACAAACGAAGCATCAACTTTGTTTCTGATGCACTGATTGCTCTAGCGATGCGTTTCGATAACTTTTCGAATGCGTTTTGGAAAAGTATACATTGTCAACATTTTGTAGTTCGGCGTTATGGGACATTATACTTTGTACGTATGCAAAGCAATTGACGTTTTGGAGGTCAGCCCTTGTTTCTAAATTTGAAAGTTTCCCTGAAATCTAAAGATATTCTTTTTAATAATTAACAAATAAGACTTATTCCAGTTACAAACATTATCGAGTTCACTTCCAGAGGATTGGAAGCATTTCTCAATTGCCTTCTTCCTGTAGCCTCTATGCAAGTTCATCAATTTATTCATTTGAATTTCTATAAAACGCAATTAGGTTGAAGGAAACATGTTTTTTCTTAATTTTGTATGGCTCATGGAAGCTTTCGAGACTTTTAAGTACAAAATGTTTGCTTTGAAAATATTTTAGCTATATCAGAACAGCTGTTTTATTTAAATTCACAACAAATGGTAAACAAATACCACTGCCATTCAAAATAGTACATCTATCGGGCGTGGAATAACCATAATACGAAAACTCATTTTATACGATACGCTTGCAAGCGTTTATCATCTATCTATTAAAATCCTTAATAGGGGTTAAGTTTAATTTACAGCGTCACTTATTTGAGTAAAGATCACAAAATTTCAATGCACCGGCACTATCGAAACTATCAACTATCACCCAAAAACAATCGATGNATTGAAAGTTTCCCTGAAATCTAAAGATATTCTTTTTAATAATTAACAAATAAAACTTATTGCAGTTACAAACATTATCGAGTGCACTTCCAGAGGATTGGAAGCATTTCTCAATTGCCTTCTTCCTGTAGCCTCTATGCAAGTTCATCAATTTATTCATTTTAATTTCTATAAAACGCAATTAGGTTGAAGGAAACATGTTTTTTCTTAATTTTGTATGGCTCATGGAAGCTTTCGAGACTTTTAAGTACAAAATGTTTGCTTTGAAAATATTTTAGCTATATCAGAACAGCTGTTTCATTTAAATACACAACAAATGGTAAACAAATACCACTGCCATTCAAAATAGTACATCTATCGGGCGTGGAATAATACGAAAACTCATTTTATACGATACGCTTGCAAGCGTTTACCGTCTATCTATTAACCTTCGGAGGACACACCTTTTTTATTTGACGTGAACGACACACTGGGGTAAATTGCACCCCAATTGAAATGTTGCTTTTAAAACACACAGCTTAAGCTTTTTTTGCATATATTACGCTGGAAATATTTAGATAAAATAAATTTAAAATGAAATGTCTTATTGAATTTTTCAAAGGTACAAGATCATATAATTGCATGGTTAGCTTTTATTGACATAACGAAAAAGTTTATCAAAAATAGGCTTTGCACTGGGGTGTCTTACACCCCAGTGTGTCTTCTGAAGGTTAAA
>NW_016157926.1:96159-109157 GCF_001687245.7 Rhagoletis zephyria
TCCCACGAACTTGAAGTTTAGTATGCAGATATATCAATGGTAGGTGCTTATATATAAATGGGTTTGTAAAAGGGGGCAGGGCACATCCCGTAGGCGTGGAAAATTTTATCAGCTATAATTTCAAAACCATAAGTCAAATGAAATTGAAATTTGGTACGCAAACGTATCTATGGTAGGTGCTTATAGTAGGGTATCTTAATATATAAATATCCCGTGTCACTGTGTTCGTTTACGCTAATCTCCGATACCGCTTAACCGATTTCAATGAAATTTTGTGGGTGTGTATTGTTGGTTCCAACTTAATAGATAGGATAGTTGTGAACCCGAGAAAAAATATTATTTTTTCTCATCGAAATTTTTTCTATGCTTCTCGCATCGTGCTTACCTAATATACATATAAAAATCGAGCTCTTCCTAAACGGCTCAACCGATCTTTATGAAATTTTGTGTTATATATGGTAGGTATGAGAATCGGATGTAAAGTATATTTCAGGGGGCGTGGCACCTCCCATATAAACCGAATTTTTCATAGTGCACATCTCTGGAAGTGTTCATGGTAGACTACTCGAATATGGTATGGAGATATATGAAAACATTTGCATATTCATGGATAAAGATTGCGGTTATTGGAAAAAGTTACGTGGCACCTTCCATACAAACCAAATTTTTCATACTGCATATCCCGGAAAATGTTCATGGAAGAGGTCTCGAACTTGGTATGGGGATATATTGAAGCAATCGCATACTCAAGGAGATAAATTGTGGTTATCGGAAAAGGAGGCGTGGCACTTCCCATACACATGTTTTTTGTTATTGAATGAACCAAATTATTATATAAAATTGGCGGAAAAATATTAGAATAGAATTGTTGCATATATTGTGAAAAATTTGCTGTGCCAATAATTTGTTCCGGCAGTGTACCTAGATATTAACAAAAAAAAACATAATTATTGGAGGTGGAAACGAAAATTTTAATTTCGCAGGCTTGTGTTATTTTTTTTGTTAATATAAGAGAAACGTCAAAGACAAAACATAAAAAACAATGAACTCCGCTAAGCAAAAACGCGAGGTTGTCCCGGGAGTCCCGAGCCCTTTTTGGAGTCCCGAAATCCCGGGATCAAGCCCACGGGATTCCGGGATCCTGGGATATAATTTAATTTACTACTAAATTTAAATAAAACGACATTCAGGCACTGTAATGGCATTAACGAATTATAAAATGCAACCCTACAAATAATCAAATAATCTATTATAATTGTAAGACTACTATTATTCTATTTTATAATATAAATACCATATATATGAGGCATTCTTTTTCATATCCGACACCAAATTTGGTGTCAGAATTTCGATTGGCTTCACATTTTTTTCTTTTTTCTTCGGATATATGATCCGTAAAATTTTGGATTTTTTCGTGATTCTGACTAAATAATCATGTGCTTCTTCAAATTGTTATATCTCGGGTTCTGTTCTTCGTAGAGACTTTATTGTTGACTCTCACAAAATAAACCACCTCGCCATAAAAAAAAAATATTTTGAAAATTGTTCTTTAAAAACTCCCAGTTTTTTGGAAGATGTTTTTTTTTTTATAGAGAATTAAACAAGGATTACGATGATGTAATTTTAGATCCAAAATTTACTGGTCTTTACTATGCAAATCAACTAAAAATGTTCAACTGTTAATAGGTAAGTTAACTTTAGGACAACCATAACCATCATATAGAAAGCCCGTTTCTTCATCTTCGATGAGTAGAGCCGGAGATATACGATTTGAAGAAGTACATGAATGGTCAGAATCACGAAAAAACTCCAACTTTGACAGATTACATCTCCGAAGAAAGAAATAAAAAAAGATTTCTCGAATACGTGTTAGCTTATTTCATGTATAGAACCCATAAACAAATTTGAAGCGAATCGGAGACATGACATCATTGTTTTTACGAAATCCGTCCGAAATACTATATGTAGGTGTTAAGATGATCTCTTTATTTTTATTTTTTGTAAAAATTACTGCGCCTGCAATATGAATGAATTTCTGTTCCATAGTTTTTAGTTTATTCAGTTTGTAATCAGCTTTTTGAACTGATATAAAATAGATATTTATATTTATTTTTGGTTGTTTGTGTTTCCGGCAGGGTAGGAGTATGATGTATGATGTATTTTCCGTCATCCCTTGTCAAATTTTGTTTGGAGACAAACCGGTTTCGGCGTTGTGCCATCTTCAGTGTCATTTTTCGTACTGAATAGTCTGCGTTTCCTTCTGCTTTTATGTATTCGTGTTATTATCTGTTTTAACTGCCATTAGGTCATGCATACCCATCTAAAGGCACTGGCCCAATGCAGGCTTGCTTTGCACGCCTTGCTGACTTTAATTTGCTTTGATTTACTTCGAAAACTTGTTTGGCCGAATGGAGGCTTGTAACGCTGTCAAAGTAACCAGATGCCTGGTTGAAAAGTCAATGTCTGTTCCCTTAACACAAATAATAATAATTATTTTCTTAGAAAACTGTAGAAAATGTATCAAAAACTTTCATATTTATTTTTAAATTAATGCGAAAGATGTTAAAATAAATGGTAATAATGATACATATATATGTATATCTGCATTTACTAAAAAAACTATAACTTAAAATAGCGATTTACTTGAAGAAAAGAGCTATAAGAAGTTTTTTCCTCTCGTGTAAAATTTGTAAATGTGGGCTTTGCAACTTTTTACTATAAGATAACGATATTTATGTTAAATATAAATATAGAAACAACGAACAATTTTTGTTTCGTTTCGAATTGCTTGCATGACTTTTTTTTAAATTAAGCAAATTTTTGTTTGAATTTATGTTTTTTGAACGGGAACATACCTTTTGTCAAAAGCCCACAAAACGCTTTCAAATAAAACGTTTGCCTATTTGAAACTTTGAGGCGCTTAAAGCAAGTGAAGAAAATCTGCCATTTGGCCAGCTTTTATACGTTTCAGTATATTCCAAATAATTTTTCGCACTTCTCGCAGCGAAGCAAGCCTGCATTGGGCCGGTACCTTAAGTGCGTCAGCTTTTGTTTCATTATCTCGCAGGTAGGTGCTTTTTGGTTGCTTGTATTCGCCGTTATTTCAAGAAAATAGGAAATGGTCCTACCGATGAATACCAAGTGGCAATAAAAAGCGCGATAAAAAGGGCGACAACGATAATAAAAGAGAATGAAGCAGGAAGACTAACGTCAATGAACCCTTCGGCCCCTCTAATGATTCCATTACCTAAAATACATAAAGCAGGTAACCCGGTGAGACCGATTATTAACTACAGATCGGCTCCGGCATGCAAACTCTCGAAATACCTAGAGCTTTCCAATAAATATACAGTCACAAACACAGCAGAGCTTATAGAAAAGATGACACCCCTACATATCACTAATAATACTAAATTTATATAATTTGACATAAAGGATCTTTACCCGTCAATACCAACAACAGAGACAATGGATATTTAATTTAGAATATTACTCGGCAAAACGGAAAAGAAAATCGCAAAAGAAATTATCAGAACTTTGAGGACTACGATAAACCAAAATTATTTCCGATTTAACCACAAAATATACAGACAAATAAATGGACTAGGAATGGGTAACCCAACATCGGCTATACTCATGGAGGTGTTCATGCAGAGCCTAGAGGAGAAATATATGGAGCATCTCACAACCAATTTAGGGGTTAACTTCCACGCTAGATATGTGGACAACATAATATGTATAATAACGGGGGACAAAGAGTAGCAGATATTGGACTACCTCAATGAACAACACAAAAATATAGCATTCACGATGGATAAGGAAGAGAAATGAAAATTTTTGGAAAATTAGGATCTAACGTTTAAAGTAAACAAGACCACCAACAGACTAGCATACGAGATATACAGAAAGACACAGTAATACATGAAACCTCTAACTACCCTCAACAACACAAAAACGCAGCATTTAGACAATTATTAACTAGACTTGAGCGAACCCCATTAACTAAGGAAGCACACATATATGCTATTGACAAAAACAATGATTACAAAAAAGATCTAGTGGACAAAATTAAAAAGGACTCGAAACGAAAAAGTAGGAAAAAGAAAGAAAGCAACGATAGAGCTTGGGCAGTGTTAACTTACACGGGTAAAATTACATACAAACTGGCCAGGGTCTTCCAAAAATTCAACATTCGAACATCGTTCAGAACCAGGAACAACGTCGGAAGAATACTGAACAGCAGCACAAACGAAGAGGACTCTCTGGATAAGCAGGGTGTATACAAATTAACGTGTGAATGCAAGTGTAGCTACATAGGACAAACTGGCCATAAGATTAAAACAACATAGAAGAGACTACAATAAAAGGACACAAAAACTAAACGTCACACAAGAATCAAACTTCGCAAATCATATGTTCGAAAATAAATGTACACCAATGAAAATTAATAAGGCAGCTAAACTCCTCCACTTACAGCATAAAGGGCGGCGTTTGAACGTATTGGAGAACAGGGAGATATACAAGCAGAAAACATTTCAAGGGAAGAATTATAAACGAACACCGTATCCGATGTAATATTCGATTCTGTACGGAAAACATGAGAAGACCCCTGGAAAAAACGCCAACGCGAAGATACAGACCCACGCTGCAGAAACCAAGAAAATGAAAATAACGGATTTTTATCTGCCGGACATACAAGCAACCTAAAACCAACTACCTGCTAAAGAACGGAACATAAACTGACGCAATCACGAAAACCAAGAAAATAAAAATAACGGATTTCTACCCGCCGACGAATACAAGCAACCAAAAAGCACCTACCTGCGAGATAAATAAACAAAAGCTGACGCACTTAGATGGGTATGCATGACCTAATGACAGTTAAAACAGATAATAACAAGAATACATAAAAGCATAAGGAAACGCGAACTATGCAGTACGAAAAATGACAATGAAGATGGCACAACGCCGAAACTGGTTTGTCTCCACACCAAATTTGACAAGGGATGACGGAAAATCGTTCCACAATACATCAAATTTATATTTCTTTGCTTAAACACACAAATCTATATACTATAATACGCGAAGGCATTTTTTGTTCAGGATAAAAGATCCGCGCCGTTCGCTCGATTTTCAAAAATGGGGTAAAAAATTAAAGTGCTTGACCGGTAGATGTGCAAACTGGTTTCATTTTTTGGATAGGTGTTGCCACCTGTTGAACAATTATCCGCACCGTTCGTTCGATTTTCTTAATTTGGGCTTGGGCTGTATGTGCAATAACGTTTTACATTTTCGGAAAGAGTTGCCACCTTTTAAAAATTGATATTCAAATTATTATAAAAAAATCAATTATTACAAAATGGGTATCAACCGAAATGGGTTTGAAAAGCTTTGTTTCTTAGCTGAACTGTAGAAGGGTTGCCACCTCCTTTATTATTATTATTATATGGGTACCAAATAAAAGGGGTTTCAGAAAGTAGAAGGTTAAAGATATTTTGAAGGGGTTGCCACCTGCTTGATATGTCGAATTTAGTTTACTTATACACAAGTTATATGAAACATCAAAATATGGATGTGAAACGAAGTAGTATTAAAAAATCTTTAGCTTGAACGCTAAGAATATTTTTCAAGTGTTGAAAGAGGGTTGCCACCTGTTTAAAAAGTTATATTCAAACTATTTAATAAGTTGAATGAATTATTAAAATATGGGTATCAGTCAAAAGTTGAAAAACTTTTATTTCTGAACTGTACTGAACTGAAGAGCGTTTCCACCTGTTTAAAAAGTTATATTAAAATTATTTAGTAAGTTAGACGGATTACTAAAAGATGGACACCAATTGAAATGGGTTTGAAAAGCTTAATTTCTGTCAATTGAAATAGGTGTCACAATGTTAGATTTAAACATATTTTAGTTTGGAAATGTCTTTTATATAGTCGAATTTGGTTAACTTTAACGCAAGTTTTATGAAATATTAAAATATGAGTGTCAATCAAAAGAGATTTATTAAAACTTTAGTATAAAAATATCTTTGATTGGGCTTGCCACCTTTTCGAAAAGTCGTACCGATCTCTCTAAGTGCAGTTAGATTTGCACCATCCTTAATATGAGAGGTGGAGTAAAGACCTTGGCCTGTTTGTTTGAAGTTAGATCTTTTTTATCGGTACAGAGTAATTTGAAACTTGATGACATTAAAAACCGACACTATGCGAGACCTCTCTTAACCCAGAAATTGCTGCACGGATTTAGATGAAATATGACACTTTGATCGCTTATAAATCTGACTTTAATTTGGAGTAGTTTCTATGTTTTTGAATTAAAATTTTGGGCGTTTTAACGCCATGCGGGTTCACTAGTTTATTTTTATTTCTAGTATTCGCACTTAAGAAAGACTACAAAACAAGTTTGTTAGCATATTTTAATTATGAGTAATAATATCCCGGGATTACCAATTTAGCTTCCCGAAATCCCGGGGTTCACAAAATGGTTTGGGATTGGATGCCTTAGTTGCCACCCACGTTTCAAAACATTTTTTTAACATCAATAAAAAACTGGGTAAAGCTTCTATTGAAGAGGGAACTAACCAGGATAAGTAACGGGTGATTTTTTTGAGGTTAGGATTTTCATGCATTAGTATTTGACAGATCACGTGGGATTTCAGACATGGTGTCAAAGAGAAAGATGCTCAGTATGCTTTGACATTTCATCATGAATAGACTTACTAACGAGCAACGCTTGCAAATCATTGAATTTTATTACCAAAATCAGTGTTCGGTTCGCTTTACGTCCGATTTATGGTCTACATAATCGACCAAGTGAGCAAACAATTAATGCGATTGTGACCAAGTTTCGCACTCAGTTTACTTTATTGGACATTAAACCAACCACACGAATGCGTACAGTGCGTACAGAAGAGAATATTGCGTCTGTTTCTGAGAGTGTTGCTGAAGACCGTGAAATGTCGATTCGTCGCCGTTCGCAGCAATTGGGTTTGCGAAACACATTTCGAACCGAACACTGATTTTGGTAATAAAATTCAATGATTTGCAAGCGTTGCTCGTTAGTAAGTCTATTCATGATGAAATGTCAAAGCATACTGAGCATCTTTCTCTTTGACACCATGTCTGAAATCCCACGTGATCTGTCAAATACTAATGCATGAAAATCCTAACCTCAAAAAAATCACCCGTTATTTGGCAATGCTTTGAGGAAATCGCCAATGGCTCGGATGCTGATGTGGATAAGCAAACGATGTGCACACAAGGCAGTGACCGTACAAGAAAAAAGACAGCGATTTAAAAATAGAGAAGACAAGAATATCCTTTAAGAAATTAAAACAACACGGTCACGGCAGAAAGAGAGGGAGCTTCGGTGGAGCCACTCCGACTACTTCGATTTAAGGGCTAACTGAAGTCTGCAGCGTCTGTTCACCCGCTGCTGTAAGCGGGTGTCTGTTTGAAGCAAGCGGCTCGCTTTATAAACGTGTAGGTATTTGGTTGCGAAACCATCCCCGTCCCAGCAATGGACCTTTGCTGGGTTTGGGACCCGACACGTATAAAACGCTTCCCTTATGATGACGACCACGGCAAACGTTTAAAGGACTACGATTTGAGGGCATGCACCTGGAATGTCCGGACCTTTAATGGGGAAGGTGCATCTGCCCGGCTGGTTGATGTCCTCGTAAGGACAAAAGCTGACATCACCACCATCCAAGAAATGCGTTGGACGGGGCAAGGCAAGCAATGTCTGGGGCCTTGCGACATCTACTACAGCTGCCATGTAAACGAGCGCAAATTCGGAGTTGGGTTTGTGGTGGGAGAGAGACTCCGTCGCCGAGTACTGTCGTCGGCAACATCTCGCTCACCTGCGCCCACTCCGAGCCTAAACATCGACTCGAAATACTATCTTGTTGCAGCCAATATAGGCATCCGCCTCTGTGCAGAAAAAATAAGCGCCCAAATATGCAAAGAAAGCTTAACGTCGAAAAGCTGCAATCACAAAAGACAGCCATTGCTTTCGTAACTCGACTCTCACATTTGCTCTCAGAGAGCACTCTTCAACAAACCGACATATGCGAGCAGCGGAACCACATTTCGAGCTCATTATGTACCGCCACCGAAGAAGTAGGCGGATTTCAACAAGCTCGAAAGAACAACTGGTACGATGAGGAGTGTCAAGTAGCTACAGAAGATTCCGCCTACAGGACAACGCTGCGGTCGCTACATTATGTTCATGTCGTTGTAAAGCTCATACAGCTCATCGTTCCATCGTCTGCGGTACTCGCCGTCGCCAACGCGTAAACGCCCGTAAATCTTCCGCAAAATCTTTCTCTCGAATACTCTTCGACTTTCGACCGAAATCGACTTTTTACTCCTCAAATTCGAATTTAAGTGATCGACTTTCAGTTTATGGAAGTCGACTGAAGTCAACTTTTCACCTTCTACTCTCGACTTTTTTTTATTTATTTGCAGTGACGTCTCTTAAATTAAAACTGATATTCTAACAAGAGATCGGAGTGCTCGTATTTAAAAAAAAATTGCCAATAAACTTAATGGGATAAGTGTGGTAGAGATATGAATTTTAATGACAGTACAAAAACATTGTTAAATCATTTAAGAGCAGTGCATAAATTTATTACGCAGCATTTTTACTGGATTTAAAATGCAACATTTAGCACTTTCGAACATGTATTTTCGAACAGCGTTCATGCTATCGCATTTAGCAAATGTACATCTACGCGAGTTCGAAATCGTATGCTTCAGACAAACAGCCGTGTTCCAGTCGCTTATTCAGATCCGTATCTATCACGATCAATTCGCACAGAGAAGATAATATGCAAAAAATCCTGCTGAAAAGGGAAAAGGAAATTTTAAACAAAAATTCAATACAAAAACTTAAATTGTTTTAACAATAACCAAAAATTCGCTTGTGTATATATCCGTTTGTCGGTGCTGTCAATTGAAATTTCCTCAATTAAATAGGAAAAAGCGAACAGAGTTAATCACAAATTGAGCCACATTTCTATCAGTATCACATCGATGTTGAATTTGCGCAACTCTCCTTTTTCCAAATAATCTAAAATAAATGAAATCTCGATCGGCGATCACTGAAACGCAGCTAGCAACTGTATACGCGAAAAATTAATGTTGCCAATTTTTCTCATTAAACCATGTTCGAATCGTGGAAAATTTTGAAGATCACAGGGTTGCTTTTAGCATTTAGACTCACCGCCCTATTCCCACAACACTGAAGATCACAGGGTTGCTTTTAGCATTTTGACTCATCGCCCCATTCCCACAATACTGACAAAATTCATTGTATGACTACTGTCACAATTATTGCGCCTAAAACAGTATAAATATTGAGGTTGTTTCGCCGTTGTCGCGTACTCAGTAGGTCATAACAACAACACTGACAATTGTCACCACACGAGAGTTTAAAATAAATTTGCGGCATAGTATTAGGCGCAGCAGTAAAGGCAATAGTCAGCCGTTGAGTTTTGTCAGTGTTGTGGGAATAGAGCGGTCAAATGCATAAATTGAGTTGCATTTAGGAATTTTTTATGGATACATGTATGTACATTTAGATTAGCATTTAGAGCTAAATGTGCTTTTACGCGTAAACAAAAACAGCCCATTATACACAACGAATTCCTCGAATTTGTTAATCTATTGTCTCCACAATCTTCAGTTAATATTAAGGTAAGATATACATAGGTATTTATTTTAATAATGTCATGCAAGAAAGTATTTCCCCATGAGTTTGTTTAACTTTCCAAGAACAGTCTTTGGTTCGAATTTGACCAATCCGTAAGGTATAAAATTTTTAACACTGATCAAATGTTTCTGGTAGAATTCCAGTTGATATGCGACATTAGTGGTGTGGATAATCCCTATCCACTAGCTGTCTGGGATACTTTAGAGGAAGATGTTTATAAAGTGGCACTTAAATTTCTACCAATACTCGCCACCTCTGTTCCATCGGAAAGGCAATATTTTCAAAAAGTTGTCCGTAATTACCAAATATCAAGGAATTCTCAGATTTTTTTGGTGAAAATTTAGAGATTTTTAAATTATTTTTCAAAAATACATATGAATTTTTAAAAACCCTCACAACCAACATTTTCATGCTGTATAACTGGAACAACTTAAGAAATTTTGAAAAATCCTTAGTCTCTGTTTGTTTTTTTACCTAGCATTGAATTTCACTAAATTACATATTATTACCACTAGTAAATCATGATATTTTTGGCGTATTCTGATCCTTATATTTATATCTAATATATGAGTTAAATGCATAGTATACTGAAAACATTTTTTTTATTAAAAAGCCGAAAAAGTAACTTTTCTTCCGATTGGTCGACTTTTAAAGTCTACTGTACAGAGTCGATCGAAATGTCGAAAGTCGACGTTCTAGTAATGTCGAACAACCCTACGCATCGGCTGTTGTCATTGTCCATGCTTCTGCGTCATATACCAGCACGAGCAGGATGAGTGACTTATAGAGTATGGTCTTCGTACGTCCAGAGAGGACTTTACTCCTGAATTGCGTACTCAGTCCAAAGTAGCACTTGTTGGCAAGAGTGATTCTGCGTTGAATTTCCTTGCTGACATTACTATCGGTGTTATTGCTGGTTCCCAAGTAAACGAAATTCTCTACTTTTTCGAAATTATAACTGTCAATTGTGACGTGGGTGCCAAGGCGCGAATGTGCTGACTGTTTGCTTGATGGCAGGAGATACTTCGTCTTGTCCGTCCTCGTTTACCACCAGATCCATTCGCTTTGCTTCCTTATCCAACTTGGAAAAGGCAGAACAGACTTCGCGGTTTTTGTTACCGATGATATCGTTGTCATCGGCATAAGCCAGCAATTGCACGCTCTTGTAGTAAATTGTTCCTGAGCGGTTCAGTTCTGCAGCTCTTGTTATCTTCTCCAACATCAGATTAAAGAAGTCACATGAAAGGGAGTCACCTTGTCTGAAACCCCATTTGGTGGCGAACGGCTCGGAGAGGTCTTTCCCAATTCTGACGGAGCTGGTGTTATTGCTGATCGTCATTTTATACAGCCGTATGAGTTTTGAGGGAATGCCGAATTCAGACCTAGCGGCGTATAGGCAACTCCTTTTAGTGCTGTCGAAAGCGGCTTTAAAGTCGACCAATAGGTGGTGAGTGTAGATCCTTTTCTCGCGGGTCTTTTCCAAGATTTGGCGTATTGTGAATACCTGGTCTATGGTGGATTTCCCAGGTCTAAAGCCACACTGATACAGCCCAATCAGTTCATTGACGGTGGGCTTCAGTCTTTCATACAATACGCTCGATAAGACCTTGTAACCTATGCTTAGAAGGCTGATCCTGCGATAGTTGGCGCGAATGGCGGGGTCGCCTTTCTTGTGGATTGGGCAGAGCACACTTAAATTCCACTCGTCGGGCATACGTTCATCTGACCATATTCTGCATAAGAGTTGATGCATGCACCTTATCAACTCCTCGCCGCCGTCAGCTCCAGCATTTATCATGAAAACAATTGTCACTACCGCTTCAATTCCATAAGAAATTCCATTGAAAATGTAACAAATTATCATTGTCGGGTCTTAAACTTTTCATTGACAAAATTGTCGCGAGTCATAAAAATTTTTATGTAATTCATATGTAATAATTGCATTTGCATTATTTTAGTTTTAAGAAATATTCAAATTGTTGAAAACGAATGAAATGTACGCAATTACCATATAAAAAAATTTACAAAATTCTCATGTGAAAACATTCCGAAGGAGCTATTAAGTTTTGTCGCTATTGTCGTGCCCATTTTGTCAGAGGGACAATTGTCAGCACCATTGTTGACAATATTCCAGTATTGTCACTGTCGCTTTCTAAAAAATTCACAGTTACCTACAAGCGTATATGAAACAGAAAAAACTTCGCCGACAATTCTGGATCTGAAATTTTATAGAAAAATCGACAATTGGCGTACCTGTCACCTTTATGAAATAGGCCCCTGGTAAAATTTTCGGGCATTTATCCTGTCGGCCAGCATTTCAAGCTCTTCGCACTCATGTATTCGGCCTCTATCTTCTTATTGCGGCAAATACGTCTCGCTTCCCTCTTTAGATCCCTATAGCGGCCCCACATAGCTCGCGGTGCGCCCGACCGCAGCGTTGTCCTGTAGGCGGAATCTTTTTTCTCTGCAGCACGTATTAATTGTGGAGAGAATTCGAGGAATTTGTTGTGTATAATGGGCTGTTTTTGTTTACGCGTAAAAGCACATTTAGCGCATTTAGCTCTAAATGCTAATCTAAATGTACATAAATTTATCCATAAAAAATCCCCAAATGCAACTCAATTTATGCATTTGACCGCCCTATTCCCACAACACTGACAAAACTCAACGGCTGACTATTGCCTTTACTACTGCGCCTAATACTATGCCGCAAATTTATTTTAAATTCTCGTGTGGTGACAATTGTCAGTGTTGTTGTTATGACCTACTGAGTACCCGACAACGGCGAAACAACCTCAATATTTATACTGTTTTAGGCGCAATAATTGTGACAGTAGTCATACGATGAATTTTGTCAGTGTTGTGGGAATAGGGCGGTGAGTCTAAATGCTAAAAGCAACCCTGTGATCTTCAAAGTTTCCACGATTCGAACATGGTTTAATGAGAAAAATTGGCAACATTAATTTTTCGCGTATACAGTTGCTAGCTGCGTTTCAGTGATCGCCGATCGAGATTTCATTTATTTTAGATTATTTGGAAAAAGGAGAGTTGCGCAAATTCAACATCGATGTGATACTGATAGAAATGTGGCTCAATTTGTGATCAACTCTGTTTGCTTTATCCTATTTAATTGAGGAAATTTCAATTGACAGCACCGACAAACGAATATATACACAAGCGAATTTTTGGTTATTGTTAAAACAATTCAAGGTTTTGTATTGAATTTTTGTTTAAAACTTCCTTTTCCCTTTTCAGCAGGATTTTTTGCATATTATCTTCTCTG
>NW_016157926.1:109182-124829 GCF_001687245.7 Rhagoletis zephyria
GTCCAAAATTAGTGAGGTCCGAATTTTAATGCTCTCACACCCTAGGTTTGTCACCAAGCAGTCAGTCAAAACGAATCTATACATACATATGTGCAATAGGGTGGTCCAAAATTAGTGAGGTCCGAGTTTTAATGCTCTCACACCCTAGGTTTGTTGAATATCGAAAAAGATATACCCCTATTTTTTATTTAGAAATAAATCAAAAAATATTTAGAGGTTGCTCAAAGTTCACCATGTATTTTATATGAGAAAAACACTTTTCGTAGAAATGGTATCGAATTCTTAAAAATTAATATTTTTCGTTCGGAAACCTCTGTTTCTCTGCAGAAGATTCCCAACAATAATACCCAATTGTTTATTTATCGCTTATGGGTCCGCCGAAAACCCCCAAAAGCCCTGAGAAATGCAATGGGGGGACCAATAAAATATCGTTAGTATTAAAAAACGAATAAATAAACAATTGGGTATTACTATTGAAAGTCTTCTATTTTTTCGGTATAGAACAATCCTAAGGGGTGCGAGCATAAAAATTCCGACTTTACTTTTTCACACGCATTTTTGGACCATATTTAGGAATTCAAGCTCTAACACTTTGCGATATAATTAAAAGACAATTATGAGTAAAGCCGAAGGTACATAATTTTATTTGCTGCGGCGTAGCGTTGATCCGTTGACGACGTTGAAAAATTTGCTGTTACACACATAGTTGCCAGCTTAATTTAGTGCTTTTTGAAAATTAAAACGCCCAAAAAAATGGTTTAGTGCCTAGTGCCCTTTTTAGTGCTTTTTTCTGCACTAAAATTTCTGACTTTACAAGAATTTAGAAATTTAAATGCACTAAAATGCAAACCATGATTGATAAAAAGATTAAGTTACAAACCCACGTTCTTGCGTTCTTGTTAAATTGCATTCGCGTAGAAAATGCTAGCACGCAGATAAGTTAAGTATTTATTTTTTTATTGATTGATTACACAGTTCGAAAACTTTTAACTTTTTCTGCCACCTGAGTTCATCGGTTTTTGTTGATTTTTCGGTGCTGAATCCAAATCTGGTTGCAGAATTTCTCTACCACGTCAGAATTTTGAGATATCCTAACCTCTAACTGTAAAAACACGGTTTATTATAAAGCAAAAAATTTTTTCGCTTAGGGTATCATTAAGTATTACTCTTCCCCTTCAAAATTCAATTTCGTTTGTTGCAATTCGATTGTTCTTTCTCCATATGTACCAGTTTTAATGTGCAGTACTTCGGTATTACTTCGCAAGCATGAATGTGTATTTATTTATACATGTAAATATTGTTTATTACCTCCCTTTTATTAGCTCGGGATGTAACTATGTAATATTGATGCGCCTAAAAGATGCAGCGATTTCTATTCTCAAGTTACATACCTGCTGACAGTACGAATGGAAATTATAATAGCGTGGTGTTAGTTTTTAAACTATAATTTTATTTTTTACTTCTGTTTACCACAAACTGTTATTAAAAAAAGTATCCTTTGATTAAAAAAAAATTAGTGCTTTTAGTGCGGTAAAACGCTCTTTTTTCCAAGGTTTGGTGCTGTTTGAAACTCAAAAGATGGCAACACTGGTTACACACCTTGCGTCGTGCCGCTCATTGTTTTGTAAACAAAAAACAGCTGATATTTAAGCATATCCACAAATGTAATTTCAAATGTCAACGCATGAACGCAAAGAAAAGTAGCGAATTGGTTTACTTTCGGCGGCAACTGCGTTAACGCATTCGTAACGGCGTCGTCTGTAACACCTGTCATACAAACACACGTGTTCAATTTTATTTGACATTGACGGCGTGACGCATTTGCCGGCGAACGCATGTTGTGTACCTTCGCTTTAATACTCGTACAATAAATATGTACAAGTATACATGTTTGCCATTTGTTCTATTTCTTTCCTTCAATAGGTTTGCCAGCCCATTTTGGCCGACGGCAGTAGTTGCAACAATGCATTGAATGTAGGACGCTATGTGGAGGATTTTACTTGCTCTGGAAGTGCCACTCCACGTATGCTCAAGCATATGCGTCTTTCCTTCCCCAGTGCGCATGCCAGCTTCGCGTGCTTCACTATGATTTACATGGCGGTATAATTAAAAGCTTTATGTTCAATGGAATTACTAATATTTTAAAATGTAATTATGTATATATGTATTCTTGTTCGCTCTTTTTTTGCAATGCTGCAGATATATTTGCAGAAGCGCATGAGTTGGGAACGTTGCAAGATGGTTAAACATTTCATGCAATTTCTGCTCGTTATGTTCGCATGGTACACTAGTTTGACACGTGTTTCCGATTACCAGCACCATACGACGGACGTATTAGCTGGTTCGACGATCGGTGCTTTCTATGCGGTTCTCATGGTAAGTTCATGCATGTTTACATATGTATTTACATGCATAGTCGTACAAACACACGATTGAGAGAAATAGAGATTGCGCCAATCGCGGTACCGCTAATCCGCTCTTTGTGATTTTGACAGAATCAGCTGTGTGCGTGACGTCATCTTGGTGCAATTGTTGATTGTGAGCATACGAAAAAACCAATTATTGAAACATTTCAAAGCAAAAGGAAGTGTGCAGTGGCAAAGTGTAATAGTGAAAACAAAAGGAATGCGTGCGATATAAGTTTTTTTTTTCGTTCCCTACGGACGAAAACCTGGCGAAAAAGTGGAAGCAGTTCTGCCGGCGAGGAAATGCATTAAACACCAAATCGAGCTTTGTGCTATGTGTATGAACTATGAGCTTCTACATGGAATCATGTTGGCCTTTCCTTGGTGAATTGTAGTAGGTACATTTCCATGGTGAATGTAGACAGTTGCTGGTTTAGTTTTCTGGCAATGGAAAAAGCAGTTTCTACAGTAAGTAGATACAGGAACTCCACTACCTACTTATTTTTGTTAGTACCTGATTCTTTTTGGTGCTGGTATGAAGAAATGCACCAAGGTCGCCAGGCGCTAATTCAAGCGGCATCTTACCGCGCTGTTACGTACCTAATACAAAACAGTGCCCAAATTATTATACACTTAAAAGTTCAGCTTAAATTATGTTTTACTTACATAAAATATTTATGTCCAAAGAAGCCACACTCATGTATCCTCTCGGAAATGGTACAAAAGTCATCAAATAAAAGCTGTGGAGTCAACAGCTGTGGAGTTTATGGTGGCTGGCTACCGTCCACAAATATAAATATGCACTCTGCATGGCTTTTTACAATGGCGAGTCCAAAAATTCACTTTGGTGCACACCTTCCTTTTGGTCTACATGAAATTGCAAACACTGTTAATACATCCATTTTTTCATGTGCTAAAAATCGTACTTACCTAAAGGGCTACATGTCCAAAATTATTTCTACGTGTCCTAATTAATCAATCTTTGTATATTTTTTGATTCCTGCAAAATTGGGCCATGTAATATTAAAATTAACACATTTTTCTGCATTGTTTACATATTTTTATATGCGTTTTGGCATTTCTCACTCGCAATTGCACCAAGATGACCTCACGCAAAAATTACGCTCAAAAATCCTCTCTCATTGGCGTAATCTTGTATTCTATCCTTCTTGGTACAAACATGGGTTTGTAAATAAAACGCTATTGTCTACAACCTGTATTTCTGATAAATTTTGTTAATTTTTTACAGACGCGGACAATGTGGTGATCAGTTGTCCAAGTATTTGCAACTAATGTACCAAACGCCGTAGGCTATGGAACTTTCAAAAAGCTGTTTATGTGCAAATTTATATTTTGCAAGTGTGAAATAATAACCACCATTAATTTTGAATTGTAATAGAATACAGTTAATCGAATAAATAAATGTTTTAATTACTTTACGTGATGGTATTGTAACCGCAAAACTCATTGTTCACCAGTGCTCGTTTTGAACTAATGATTTTGGATGGTAAGAAATATAGCTGCCGGAAATAAAAGGAAGCGACCAGTACCCATTTAATTTCTAGACATTTCTTTGACAAGCAGTTTCGTGTGTAAAGTAGTTTGCTGGGTATCAAGGAGCTTAGCAATTCATCGTTCAACAGTCTCATCGTTTATCATTTTATATACATATTTCGTTACTCATAATACAAGCGAATTGGTTATTAGATCTAACGTAGAGTAGTTATCGCGGTAGCCCCGAAAGTTTTCTCATTTTTTGTTCGACATTGTTCCCATTTCTGCACCGCATAGAAAGATGGACGCGATAAGAGAATTGTAGAGCATAGGTCTTTTTCGTTTAGAAGGAGTTATATTTCTGTTGTTCAATTCCCTACCAAGCCCCTAATAAAACTTGTTGGCAAGGGGTTTTCTTTGTTTGATGTCCAGGTTTATATTATTGGCGGTGCTTATGCTATACTTTAAATAAATGAAGTTATTTTATATATATTACGCACAAAAAAGGTCAGCGAAAACAACGTCGATTTCCACTTTGGTCGAGTTCAACATAGCACTACAGTCGCGTTTCCAGTGGCGGATAGAGGAAATCTTGTCATTATGGTAAGCACTATGTCGTTACCTAGGGTGACCAGACCAGATAAATCAGGACTATCAGGACACGCCCTTATTTCAGGGTCGAATTAAAGTGTCCTGACTAGGGATATGCTGGGTTTCCGGTAGATATCCGGAATCCGGCAGTTTTTCTGTTATCCGACTATCCGGCCGGATTTCCGGATTTAAATTATGGAAGATTCAATTTAAAAATCTAGTTCAGACTTTTTTTTTGTATTTTTATAATCCAATTTAATGTTAGATACCCTTAGTAATTAAAGTCAAAAATTTCAAGGCTGCAATTTAGTTTGGCATCCCCGGAGTTCCTCATTAAGGTAGCTATGGAACGGTAGAGGGAGTTCTCCTGATTGCAAATATATATACTTTTAGCCGCAGCAGGCTTATAGTTTTTAAGTTATTTGTTGTTAAAGTTTGTAAATTGAACTAACCTCCCGGCGCTATTTCACACAATAAACACTATATTTATGTACACACCTCGGCAAAATAGTTGCATTAAAACCCCGGCCTGAGATTTCCACTTTAATATACAATTCTTAATTAATTAATTAAGTTAAACGCGTTTATAAATGTCTTCACAAACGATTGCACATTTCACAAACAAGCAGAAATAACAATGGCTGACAGTAACACAAAATGTATGCTACCATACGTTAAAAAAAATAATATTTACTGGTGTTATTGTAGTTCAA
Source organism: Rhagoletis zephyria (assembly GCF_001687245.7). Lineage (NCBI taxonomy): Eukaryota > Metazoa > Arthropoda > Insecta > Diptera > Tephritidae > Rhagoletis > Rhagoletis zephyria. The sequence continues at coordinate 114,386 of NW_016157926.1, forward strand.
AGTACACAAATGTAGAAAACGTACATCGATAATTTGATAAATAATGAAAATTTTTAATTAAAAATTTTCGCCTGCCGCGCTTTCTCTATAAAAATCAATACTTCGATAAATAATGAAAATTTTTAATAAAAAATCGCGCGATTTTTTATAAAACTTTTCGACTGCGGGGCTTTTTCCATAAAAATCAATACTTCGATAAATAATAAAAATTTGTAATAAAAAATCGCGCTATTTTTTATTACAAATTTTCGCCTGCGGCGCTTTTTCCATAAAAATCAATACTTCGATAAATAATGAAAATTTTTAATAAAAAATCGCACGATTTTTTATTAAAACTTTTAGCCTGCGGCGCTTGTCATTTTTTTAATATATTGGGGGTGTTTAACCCCATATCCTCCTTTACTACTAATTCAACGCTGAGCAGGAAAATGGGTACGATAAAAACTATTCTCTGTTATTGTTATTTTCTTAGAAGTGGCAGCACTCTTCTTATGTCAGTGGAAACCATGGTTGAATCAACAGTTCTATATTCACAATGTGCGTATACATATATAAGTGCGTGATAATTATAAAAACTTACTTAATTTACTAAAAATACATCATAAATGTTAAAAATATGGTTACATTTCATTGTGCGGTGTTTTAATGCAACTATTTTGCCGAAGTGTGTACATAAATATAGTGTTTATTGTGTGAAATAGCGCCGAGAGGTTAGTTCAATTTACAAACTTTAACAACAAATAACTTAAAAACTGTAAGCCTCCTGCGGCTAAAAGTATATATATTTGCAATCAGGAGAACCAAGCGATTTTGGCCGAGTTTAGCAAAGCACACCAGTCGTTTCTCTTCTGTGCCAACTGACGCCAATTGGAACCGCCAGGTGAAGGCAAGTCCTTCTCCACCTGATCTTTCCATCGCAGTGGGGGCCTCCCTCTTCCTCTGCTACCACCAGCGCCTTCCGAGTTGATAACTTTCAGAGCTGGTGCGTCAGTGTCCATTCGAACGACATGGCCAAGCCAGCGGAGCCGCTGTGTTTTAATTCGCTACATTATGTTCATGTCGTTGTAAAGCTCATACAGCTCATCGTTCCATTGTCTGCGGTACTCGCCGTCGCCACCGCGTAAACGCCCGTAAATCTTTCTCTCGAATACTACAAGAGCCGCCTCATCGGTAGGGATGGCAAAATCGACTTCGACTTTTGACCAAAATCGACTTTTTACTCCTCAAATTCGAATTTAAGTGATCGACTTTCAGTTTATAGAAGTCGACTGAAGTCGACTTTTCACCTTCGACTCTCGACTTTTTTTTATTTATTTGCAGTAGCGTCTCTTACATTAAAACTGATATTCTAACAAGGGAGCGGAGTGCTCGTATTTAAAAAAAAATGCCAATAAACTTAATGTGATAAGTGTGGTAGAGATATGAATTTTAATGACAGTACAACAACATTGTTAAATTATTTAAGAGCAGTGCATAAATTTATTACGCAGCATTTTTACTGAATTTAAAATGCAACATTTAGCACTTTCGAACATGTATTTCGAACAGCGTTCATGCTATCGCATTTAGCAAATGTACATCTACGCGAGTTCGGAATCGTATGCTTTAGACAAACAGCCGTGTTCCAGTCGCTTATTCAGATCCGTATCCATCACGATCAATTCGCGCGATTTAACGATGAGCTGTATGAGCTTTACAACGATATAGACATAGTGCAGCGAATTAAAATTCAGCGGCTCCGCTGGCTTGGCCATGTCGTTCGGATGGACAGAAACGCTCCTGCTCTGAAAATATTCAACGCGGGCCGCGATGCTGGGAACAGAGGAAGAGGAAGGCCTCCTCTGCGTTGGAAAGACCAGGTGGAGAAGGACTTGGCTTCACTTGGCATTTTCAATTGGCGTCAGTTAGCACAGAAGAGAAATGACTGGCGTGCTGTTTTGGACTCGGCCAAAATCGCTTAGGCGGTTACAGCGCCAAATAAGAAGAAGAAGAAGATAGCATGAACGCTATTCGAAAATACATGTTCGAAAGTGCTAAATGTTGCATTTTAAATCCAGTAAAAATGCTGCGTAATAAATTTATGCACTGCTCTTAAATGATTTAACAATGTTGTTGTACTGTCATTAAAATTCATATCTCTACCACACTTTTCACATTAGGTTTATTGGCAATTTTTTTTTAAATACGAGCACTCCGCTCCCTTGTTAGAATATCAGTTTTAATTTAAGAGACGCCACTGCAAATAAATCAAAAAAAGTCGAGAGTCGAAGGTGAAAAGTCGACTTCAGTCGACTTCTATAAACTGAAAGTCGTTCACTTAAATTCGAATTTGAGGAGTAAAAAGTCGATTTCGGTCAAAAGTCGAAGTCGATTTTGCCATCCCTACCGAAGGGGCGGCTCTTGTAGTATTCGAGAGAAAGATTTTGCGGAAGATTTACGGGCGTTTACGCGTTGGCGACGGCGAGTAGCGCAGACGATGGAACGATGAGCTGTATGAGCTTTATAACGACATGAACATAATGTAGCGAATTAAAATACAGCGGCTCCGCTGGCTTGGCCATGTCGTTCGAATGGACACTGACGCACCAGCTCTAAAAGTATTCAACTCGGAAGGCGCTGGTGGTAGCAGAGGAAGAGGGAGGCCCCCACTGCGATGGAAAGATCAGGTGGAGAAGGACTTGCCTTCACTTGGCGGTTCCAACTGGCGTCAGTTGGCACAGAAGAGAAACGACTGGTGTGCTTTGCTAAACTCGGCCAAAATCGCTTAGGCGGTTACAGCGCCATAGAAGAAGAAAGTATTTGAAGAAAGTTCAAGATTAATTCTAAAGAGCACTACGCTCCGCTCAACACCGAGTAATTACGCCAACTGCCTTCTTCAGTGTAGCCGCGCCGTCTCAAGAAAATTTATCACCGACGTAGCCAAAAATGTATTTATATGTATCCAATTTTCTTTTTTTACTAATCCATCTCATAATTTGTATAAAAACCAAACATCTTAAAGAAAAAATAATAATTTAACCCATCCTAAGGACCTGGAATACATGTATATATATATTTACTTTTCATATCAAACATTTGTAATTTAAATTTATAAATAACATTTTTTGTGCATAAGTATTTTGCAAAGTAAGTATAATAAATAATAATTAATATGTAACATTTGTACCTGTACACTCTAAAAAGTGCATGTAAAACTACTACTGAAAAGTATCTATTTTTCAACAAGAATCTGTATAAATATACGTATAAGATTTTCAGGATTGATGAACTTGAGATGCACCTGAAATGATTAAAATTGCAAAAATTTTTCAACTAAAAATACATTTTCTACTAATAAAAAGCATTAAGGGCTCACATTTACTCTATTTTAAACATTTTATGTTTACGGTGTTCAAATTTGCACACATTAAAAGAGGAAACTGGTTACCTCTCTTAAATGCGCAAATAAACAAACAATTTTAGAGTGTATTTAAAGACTTTTCAGTAAAATTCATACAAATTTACTTAAATAAATAAAATTTAGTTTTTTAAACAGTGTATTTAACCTACATTGAGATATTCTTTCTTTTTAAACTAACCAATGAAAATATGTGATATGAAAGAGATTACTTTAGAAAGAGTATCAATTTATGTAATGTAGAACGATTTTCCGTCATCCCTTGTCAAATGTGGTTTGGAGACAAACCGGTTTCGGCGTTGTGCCATCTTCAGTGTCATTTTTCGTTCGAGAACGAGATGGCACAACGCCGAAACCGGTTTGTCTCCAAACCAAATTTGACAAGGGATGACGGAAAATCGTTCCACATTACATCACACTCCTACCCTGTCGGAAACACCAACAACGAAAATGAGAGTATCAATTTACTTCATCCTTTTTAGCTAATTAAAACAACTGCACTTATACCTATTTTGGAGAGATCTCTTCATATGTTCATTGCTTCGTTCATAAAATATAAAATGCTTTAATTTCACGCATAAGTAGTAATTTTAATACATTTAGAAAACGTAATGCTTTTTACCATCTTTAATAAAAATCGATTTTTGAACGCAAATACTTTATAGAAACTATAAAATTTTGGCCTATTTAAAAAAGTATCCACATTTATAATGATCATAAATATAAGTATCTCGCAAAAATTCGTCTAAAAATTGGATCTATTTAGATCCAAACGGCATCCCTTCTTCCGCACATTCAACTTATCGGGTTGCCAATTACCATTCGTTAATGTTGCATTTTACTGTCGCTCACGAGTGTTGCGCAGAATTGCATTTTATTGTATTTTATTTGTTTATACTGGCCGTGAAGTATCTCTGCACACCACCTTCCTCAGTGAACCCAAAAGGTGTGTCTAGTGCATCGGGTAGCATTTATGTTGAAAATAGAAATAGATTTTTGCCCGAAAATTCGGAAATTCTTCTTTTCATAATTAAATATATTGAAAATGGGAAAATTTTAGTTTGGCATCCCCCGCGTAAAAAAAAGATGGCTATGGGGGGGGTAGGGGGAGTTCTCCTGATTGCAAATATATATACTTTTAGCCGCAGGAGGCTTACAGTTTTTAAGTTATTTGTTGTTAAAGTTTGTAAATTGAACTAACCTCTCGGCGCTATTTCACACAATAAACACTATATTTATGTACACACTTCGGCAAAATAGTGGCATTAAAACCCCGCACAATGAAATGTAAACATATTTTTTACATTTATGATGTATTTTTAGTAAATTAAGTAAGTTTTTATAATTATCACGCATTTATATATGTATACGCACATTGTGAATACAGAACTGTTGATTCAACCATGGTTTCACACTGACATTAGAAGAGTGCTGCCACATCTAAGAAAATAACAATAACAGAGAATAATTTTTATCGTACCCATTTTCCTGCTCAGCGTTGAATTAGTAGTAAAGGGGATATGGGGTTAAACACCCCCAATATATTAAAAAAATGACAAGCGCCGCAGGCTAAAATTTTTAATAAAAAATCGCGCGATTTTTTATTAAAAATTTTCATTATTTATCGAAGTATTGATTTTTTGGGAAAAAGCGCCGCAGGCGAAAATTTGTAATAAAAAATAGCGCGATTTTTTATTACAAATTTTTATTATTTATCGAAGTATTGATTTTTATGGAAAAAGCCCCGCAGGCGAAAAGTTTTATAAAAAATCGCGCGATTTTTTATTAAAAATTTTCATTATTTATCGAAGTATTGGGTTTTATAGAAAAAGCGCGGCAGGCGAAAATTTTTAATAAAAAATCTCGCGATTTTTTATTACAAATTTTCATTATTTATCAAATTATCGATGTACGTTTTCTACATTTGTAAACTTTGAACTACAATAACACCAGTAAATATTATTTCCACCCGAAAAAAATTATACCGTTATGATCAGGAGTAAGACCCCGTATTGTACACTTATACTCCCTAATTATACGCACTTATTTGTGGTGTATTTTTTTTAACGTATGGTAGCATACATTTTGTGTTACTGTCAGCCATTGTTATTTCTGCTTGTTTGTGAAATGTGCAATCGTTTGTGAAGACATTTATAAACGCGTTTTACTTAATTAATTAATTAAGAATTGTATATTAAAGTGGAAATCTCAGGCCGGGGTTTTAATGCAACTATTTTGCCGAGGTGTGTACATAAATATAGTGTTTATTGTGTGAAATAGCGCCGGGAGGTTAGTTCAATTTACAAACTTTAACAACAAATAACTTAAAAACTATAAGCCTGCTGCGGCTAAAAGTATATATATTTGCAATCAGGAGAACTCCCTCTACCGTTCCATAGCTACCTTAATGCGGAACTCCGGGGATGCCAAACTAAATTGCAGCCTTGAAAATTTTTACTTTAATTACTAAGGGTATCTAACATTAAATTGGATTATAAAAATACAAAAAAAAAAAGTCTGAACTAGATTTTTAAATTGAATCTTCCATAATTTAAATCCGGAAATCCGGCCGGATTTTAGCTAGTATCCGGCCGGATAGTCGGATAACAGAAAAACTGAAAAACCCTGAAATAAGGGCGTGTCCTGATATATCTGGTCTGGTCACCCTAGGTAACGACATAGTGCTTACCATAATGACAAGATTTCCTCTATCCGCCACTGGAAACGCGACTGTAGTGCTATGTTGAACTCGACCAAAGTGGAAATCGACGTTGTTTTCGCTGACCTTTTTTGCGCGTAATATATATAAAATAACTTTATTTATTTAGAGTATAGCATAAGCACCGCCAATAATATAAACCTGGACATCAAACAAAGAAAACCCCTTGCCAACAAGTTTTATTAGGGGCTTGGTAGGGAATTGAACAACAGAAATATAACTCTTTCTAAACGAAAAAGACCTATGCTCTACAAACCTCTTATCGCGTCCATCTTTCTATGCGGTGCAGAAATGGGAACAATGTCGAACAAAAAATGAAAAAACTTTCGGGGCTACCGCGATAACTACTCTACGTAAGATCTAACAACCAATTCGCTTATATTATGAGTAACGAAATATGTATATAAAATGATAAACGATGAGACTGTTGAACACTTTTTGTACATCTGGGCCTATTTTAGAATTAGCTACGAAGTTTGGAGCTCAAGTCTTGAACGATGAATTGCTAAGCTCCTTGATACCCAGCAAACTACTTCATACATGAAACTGCTTGTCAAAGAAATGTCTAGAAATTAAATAGGTACTGGTCGCTTCATTTTATTTCCGGCAGCTTTATTTTTTACCATCCAAGATCATTAGTTCAAAACGAGCACTGGTGAACAATGAGTTTTGCGGTTACAAGACCATCACGTAAAGTAATTAAAACATTTATTTATTCGATTAACTGTATTCTATTACAATTCAAAATTAATGGTGGTTATTATTTCACACTTGCAAAATATAAATTTGCACATAAACAGCTTTTTGAAAGTTCCATAGCCTACGGCGTTTGGTACATTAGTTGCAAATACTTGGACAACTGATCACCACATTGTGCGCGTCTGTAAAAAATTAACAAAATTTATCAGAAATACAGGTAGACAATAGCGTTTTATTTACAAACCCATGTTTGTACCAAGAAGGATAGAATACAAGATTACGCCAATGAGAGAGGATTTTTGAGCGTAATTTTTGCGTGACGTCATCTTGGTGCAATTGCGAGTGAGAAATGCCAAAACGCATATAAAAATATGTAAATAATGCAGAAAAATGTGTTAATTTTAATATTACATGGCCAAATTTTGCAGGAATCAAAAAATATACAAAGATTGATTAATTAGGAACACGTAGAAATAATTTTGGACATGTAGCCCTTTAGGAAAGTACGATTTTTAGCACATGAAAAAATGGATGTATTAAAAGTGTTTGCAATTTCATGTAGACCAAAAGGAAGGTGTGCACCAAAGTGAATTTTTGGAATCGCCATTGTAAAAAGCCATGCAGAGTGAATATTTATATTTGTGGACGGTAGCCAGCCACCATAAACTCCACAGCTGTTGACTCCACAGCTTTTATTTGATGACTTTTGTACCATTTCCGAGAGGATACATGAGTGTGGCTTCTTTGGAAATAAATATTCTATGTAAGTAAAACATAATTTAAGCTGAACTTTTAAGTGTATAATAATTTGGGCACTGTTTTGTATTAGATACGTAACAGCGCGGTAAGATGCCGCTTGAATTAGCGCCTGGCGACCTTGGTGCATTTCTTCATACCAGCACCAAAAAGAATCAGGTACTAACAAAAATAAGTAGGTAGTGGAGTTCCTGTATCTACTTACTGTAGAAACTGCTTTTGCCATTGCCAGAAAACTAAACCAGCAACTGTCTACATTCACCATGGAAATGTACCTACTACAATTCACCAAGGAAAGGCCAACATGATTCCATGTAGAAGCTCATAGTTCATACACATAGCACAAAGCTCGATTTGGTGTTTAATGCATTTCCTCGCCGGCAGAACTGCTTCCACTTTTTCGCCAGGTTTTCGTCCGTAGGGAACGAAAAAAAAAACTTATATCGCACGCATTCCTTTTGTTTTCACTATTACACTTTGCCACTGCACACTTCCTTTTGCTTTGAAATGTTTCAATAATTGGTTTTTTCGTATGCTCACAATCAACAATTGCACCAAGATGACGTCACGCACACAGCTGATTCTGTCAAAATCACAAAGAGCGGATTAGCGGTACCGCGATTGGCGCAATCTCTATTTCTCTCAATCGTGTGTTTGTACGACTATGCATGTAAATACATATGTAAACATGCATGAACTTACCATGAGAACCGCATAGAAAGCACCGATCGTCGAACCAGCTAATACGTCCGTCGTATGGTGCTGGTAATCGGAAACACGTGTCAAACTAGTGTACCATGCGAACATAACGAGCAGAAATTGCATGAAATGTTTAACCATCTTGCAACGTTCCCAACTCATGCGCTTCTGCAAATATATCTGCAGCATTGCAAAAAAAGAGCGAACAAGAATACATATATACATAATTACATTTTAAAATATTAGTAATTCCATTGAACATAAAGCTTTTAATTATACCGCCATGTAAATCATAGTGAAGCACGCGAAGCTGGCATGCGCACTGGGGAAGGAAAGACGCATATGCTTGAGCATACGTGGAGTGGCACTTCCAGAGCAAGTAAAATCCTCCACATAGCGTCCTACATTCAATGCATTGTTGCAACTACTGCCGTCGGCCAAAATGGGCTGGCAAACCTATTGAAGGAAAGAAATAGAACAAATGGCAAACATGTATACTTGTACATATTTATTGTACGAGTATTAAAGCGAAGGTACACAACATGCGTTCGCCGGCAAATGCGTCACGCCGTCAATGTCAAATAAAATTGAACACGTGTGTTTGTATGACAGGTGTTACAGACGACGCCGTTACGAATGCGTTAACGCAGTTGCCGCCGAAAGTAAACCAATTCGCTACTTTTCTTTGCGTTCATGCGTTGACATTTGAAATTACATTTGTGGATATGCTTAAATATCAGCTGTTTTTTGTTTACAAAACAATGAGCGGCACGACGCAAGGTGTGTAACCAGTGTTGCCATCTTTTGAGTTTCAAACAGCACCAAACCTTGGAAAAAAGAGCGTTTTACCGCACTAAAAGCACTAATTTTTTTTTAATCAAAGGATACTTTTTTTAATAACAGTTTGTGGTAAACAGAAGTAAAAAATAAAATTATAGTTTAAAAAACTAACCTCCCTATTATAATTGCCATTCGTACTGTCATCACGTATGTATGTAACTTGAGAATAGAAATCGCTGCATCTTTTAGGCGCATCAATATTACATAGTTACATCCCGAGCTAATAAAAGGAAGGTAAAAAGGGAGGTAATAAACAATATTTACATGTATAAATAAATACACATTCATGCTTGCGAAGTAATACCGAAGTACTGCACATTAAAACTGGTACATATGGAGAAAGAACAATCGAATTGCAACAAACGAAATTGAATTTTGAAGGGGAAGAGTAATACTTAATGATACCCTAAGCGAAAAAATTTTTTGCTTTATAATAAACCGTGTTTTTACAGTTAGAGGTTAGGATATCTCAAAATTCTGACGTGGTAGAGAAATTCTGCAACCAGATTTGGATTCAGCACCGAAAAATCAACAAAAACCGATGAACTCAGGTGGCAGAAAAAGTTAAAAGTTTTCGAACTGTGTAATCAATCAATAAAAAAATAAATACTTAACTTATCTGCGTGCTAGCATTTTCTACGCGAATGCAATTTAACAAGAACGCAAGAACGTGGGTTTGTAACTTAATCTTTTTATCAATCATGGTTTGCATTTTAGTGCATTTAAATTTGTAAATTCTTGTAAAGTCAGAAATTTTAGTGCAGAAAAAAGCACTAAAAAGGGCCCTAGGCACTAAACCATTTTTTTGGGCGTTTTAATTTTCAAAAAGCACTAAATTAAGCTGGCAACTATGTGTGTAACAGCAAATTTTTCAACGTCGTCAACGGATCAACGCTACGCCGCAGCAAATAAAATTATGTACCTTCGGCTTTACTCATAATTGTCTTTTAATTATATCGCAAAGTGTTAGAGCTTGAATTCCTAAATATGGTCCAAAAATGCGTGTGAAAAAGTAAAGTCGGAATTTTTATGCTCGCACCCCTTAGGATTGTTCTATACCGAAAAAATAGAAGACTTTCAATAGTAATACCCAATTGTTTATTTATTCGTTTTTTAATACTAACGATATTTTATTGGTCCCCCCATTGCATTTCTCAGGGCTTTTGGGGGTTTTCGGCGGACCCATAAGCGATAAATAAACAATTGGGTATTAATTGTTGGGAGTCTCTCTGACAAGAAACAGAGTTCCGAAAAAATATTATTTTAAAGAATTCGATACTCATTTCTACGAAAAGTGTTTTTCCCATATAAAATACATGGTGAACTTTGAGCAA
>NW_016157926.1:124854-139251 GCF_001687245.7 Rhagoletis zephyria
ATGAGAATGTGTGTGTGAGTTTGAGTTTTGATTTTAAAATTATATTGTTGGCAAACGTCAGACTGCCTCTCAATGGTTTTACCTTGTTATGTTTTTATCATGTATGTAAGTCTGTTACGAAAACTCCGTTTCTCCCGATTTTTTATGTCATTTGCACTGCACTGATTTTCCTAACGCTGCACATACGCGTATTTGAACGGTCTAGGCGGCCATGAGTCAATTTGACAAAATTTTAGAAAAAAATAGTCACATTCGATCCGAAAAAACCTTCTCAGCTTTTTAACTTGTACAGCGAACGTTGACTTTTGACCGGAATTAGAGTTCGAGTATTCTAGGGCTGGCAAGAAGTCCGGAAGCACACAAAAAGTTTTTGGATACCGTATTCATGTCTAGCGACCTCATATTTATTAGCATGAAAAACATAATTTTTCTTATAAACTAGTGTACTATATTCTATTTTCCGAATTTCGGCATATTTTTTGACACTGTCCTCTTTTATGTAAATTTTCACCACTGGCATCCCATGACCTCTTCAATAAAATACACATTGCTTGGACAGCTTTGTTAGGAGTTTTCAAGAAAATTTTCGCTAGAAATCTGTAATCAAGATATTTTCAATCGGCAACTTTTGAGTTGAGATCCTCAGGCCAATGTATGTATTGAGGAAAAGTGAACTCATTTTGCTCTCTTTATACCGGCAAAATCTGAAATTTTGTTTTCATTCTTTGTAATAAAACTCACTTTCTTCGCAAATATTTTGTCTCTTTTCTTTTAAATGTATTTATTTCATTAACATTTACCCTCCATTATTTATTTGATAGAAAATAAATTGAATAAGTATGTTAAAATTATAATATATTTTATAAATTCTAAGAAAATAAACCATATCCCTTTATGATATTTTTTGAAGTACAGAATGCGGGTTAAATAAAAGTGTTGAATTGGTTATGCACAAGGTATATTATACAAGGTGTGATTGACAACTCAGTGCGGCTCTCTTTTAGGGTACTATAATGTCAAAAAGTATAAACAAACGAATTAACCCTTAGTGATACATTACCTGGAATATATATATTTTGTTAATAAAATAAAACAAATTGTTTATAATATCGTTTTGGCAATTTTCTTGTTTTTAATTGCCCTAGTTTTATGCCTTTGTGCGTTTATTTTTATATTTAAATTTTTTATCCTAAACATTATTCGACACTTATAAAAGTATGATTTTACATTTGTTTCCAATTTTATATGAGATCTTAACTCTAAAAATTTTGAAACTAAATTTATTTCATGCGAAATAGTTTGGGCACAAACGAGCTCCTTTGAAAGTGCTTGATTCGGACGGACAGCAAATGAAATAATTTTTCTTGAAGTGGTTTTCACAAACGCGAGATGAATCACGTAGTACAACACCACATCGCTGCCATCTTAACTCGCAACTAGGTGGTTTAAAACATCGCACTATTTTCGTGTCCTGACTTCTATTGCATACAGCGCACCGTTCAAATGTTTTGCTCCGTTTCATCTTGGTTTCCTTACATTAAATAATTTAGCAAAGTCGAACGTATTTACTTATTACCAAACTTTAAATGTACTTACTTGCTCTCCTCGGCGGTGTATCTCTTAACAATTTCACGTTTATTAAGAAAATTTTTTTTCTGAGGGTAAAAATATTTATTTATTTGAACAAAAGTGGTGGTACAAATAAGATAAGAATCTTTTTAAAGTACATCAACTTCATTTGGTATTTTATTACAGAGTAACATATTAAATTAAATTAAATTAAAATAAACTTAGCACTAACACAAAACATAAGTAAATCCTTAACTAATCATAAGCACAATTAAACATATACATAGTTAGAAGAAAATGAGTTCAGAGAGGCAGATGAAAGGAAAGAAAGAATATTATTGCGATCACACTCATCGCAGTGACCCAAAATAGTTGTATATTAGCAATTTGTTGCTTGAAAAATTTTTGTGTAAATTTTTTTAAACAAATTCAAATTTGAAAAAAAATATTTTCAAATGGGTTAAGAATTCATTTCAGTTTGACATTATAGCCTGTTTCTTATGAGAGCAATGTCAAAATCAATCACACTTTGTTGAATACATTTTGGTTATGCATACATATAATTTTGGAAGCATAGAAAGTTTAAAGTTGTTTTTGGGAACATACTGTTACTTAGTTTTCTAAGTAGTTGTCGATCAGTCAAATGTAACGAACCTTTATCAGTTTTGAAAAAGTGAAAAAATAATGGCCGCATTTCTTTATTCATTCTGAACGTTTGGAATAAACTTTTTTGTTTACGTATTCTTTAGAACGTTCCTGATGATATGTTAACGTATATTTCAAACGTATTCTGTTTATTCCGGTTGTGAAATGGGATTATCCGGAATGTATAAAGAAACGCAGCCAATACAAAATGACTAGGACTACAAGACCACCACATCATTCAAAGAAAGCCTTAACCCTTGTTTGAGAACTAAGGCCGAACTTTAGGAACGAAATATGGACGACCCTTGTATACTTATTTCTTAACTGTAATACATACTTACAATTGATATTGGAATTATGAAGCACATCAGAAATAACATCCAATTACTGACGGTATTCTGTCTGAACGGGTGTTTTAAGGTTTTGTCATCGCAAAAAAATCCACGTTTGTAGGAAACTCCCAAAAGATGAAATGCCAATACGGGTAGCCCTACTACAAAGATAAAACGTGTTTTTATTATCTTAACTCATATGGTGCGATATATCAATAAAGATCTTAAATACATATCGTCGATGTTTTTGCAAAACCGCCCATCGACCAGTTGCAAAACCGCCTAAATCACCGTTGTGGCAAAAATGAGATTTGGTAGCCCCGAACTCCAGGAATCGAGATTTATGCATAAAAATCGTTAAATCGTTATTAAAACAACAGATTTGTAAAATAATAGCTAGAGAAAATACCGCCTATCAAGGCAATGCCTTAAAAAAATAAAAATGTGAGTGCCGTAAGATAGGCGGTTTCGCAATTGGGCGATGGACGGTTTTGCAAAAACATCGACGATATGTATATGTATATCTATAGGTATAGGTACATATCGTCGTTTAAAGTCCAAAACCGCTTATCAAAGAAATGAAAACCCGCGTATTAAGATAATGCAAAACTGCGTATGTGAGGTTGCATAAATTATTCTCTGTAGAGTAAAAACACTCATATTTCAAAATAGTTCCCTTTTTACCTTCCTTTTATTAGCTCGGGATGTAACTATGTAATATTGATGCGCCTAAAAGATGCAGCGATTTCTATTCTCAAGTTACATACATACGTGATGACAGTACGAATGGCAATTATAATAGGGAGGTTTTAGTTTTTTAAACTATAATTCTATTATCTATAAAGCAATCGCATTTTTGGCTAGTATATTTCAAGACGAATGGATAACGATTGAGCCTAGAGCTTGTGTGAGAAAATCCAATATTTTGGCAAAAAAATTCAGTTACGCGGTTTTGCAGAACGACGGTTTTGTACTTTAAACGACGTTATGTTTTTTTTTCAAAGGAGGAGGCATAGAAAGCCTAACCCCAACCATCAGTGTGAGACTTTAACCCACTAACCCTCCTACCATATATGTGCCGATATCCCACAACGTGTAAAATGAAGCAGGGTTACTGTGCCCTGTGCAATGGGGTATAGTCGTTGTGGAGTGCAATGCAGCTACAGTTGCATGACTATACTCATTCCCGACTCTTGCGCCCTCTTTCACGTACTCTGGGCAACGAGAGCCACCCTTGAGCGAGATGCGGTAACCAATCCGAGTGGAGCCTTGGGTCACGGCAAAAAGAGAGGGAACTTCAGGGGGGCCACTCCGACTTTTTCGGTTTAAGGGCTCACTGAAGTCTGCAACGTCTGTTCACCAGTAGGTGCGGCCGCAAGTGGGTGTCTGTCTTGGAGCAAGCGGTTCGCTATATAAACGTGTTTTTGGTTGCGAAACCACCTCCGTCCCAGCAATGGGTTCCGCGCTGGGTTTGGGACCCGCCACGTGAAAACCCCTTCCAGTGAAAAGCGAAGTAAAGCCTTGGATGAGACCCCCTTATGATGACGACCACGGCAAACGTTTCAAGGACTACGATTTGAGGGCATGCACCTGGAATGTCCGGACCTGTAATGGGGAAGGTGTTCTGCCCGGCTGGTTGATGTCCTCGTAAGGACCAAATCAGACATTACCGCCATCAAAGAAATGCGTTGGACGGGGCAAGGCAAGCAATGTCTGGAGCCTTGCGACGATTACTACAGCTGCCATGTAAAGAAGCGCAAATTCGGTGTTGGATTTGTGGTGGGAGAGAGACTCCGTCGCCGAGTACTGTCGTTTACCCCGGTGGACGAGCGTCTAGCCACAATCCGCATCAAGATGAGATTCTTCAACATCTCGCTCATCTGTGCACATGCCCCGACGGAAGAGAATGATGAGGCATCCAAGGAGAGCTGCCCTCGCCATGATATCAAAATCGTTCTTAGCGACTTCAATGCCAGAGTGGGCAACATCGATGCATTGAATAAAACCGATGTTTTGGACCTTCCGATATATATCGATATATCAATGTATTTTTGCGATGCATCGACGTTTGTGTCAATGTACACTACACTGTACGTATTAAAATTATTTTCTATGCTTCCAAACTCTTCGCTCTAGTAACTATTCTAAATGTGGAAATTTCACTTTTTATGCACTATTAGAATATACATTACATTAATAATAAGCAAAAGGTACTAATAAAGCGCTAATTTATTAGTAGCCAAACAACTTTCTTCAAAATGATATTAATTGATATGATAATTGACACTCTAAAACCCTTTGGAAATTTGGGCAGATTTTAAACACCCAATTTCGAAAATTGTTTCACGTAGCTTATAAACCTAGTGAATAATATAAAGCGACGTACGCTTAATTCAAAGCAAAATTTGAGTTTGTCCTTTTCGTTTTTTTCAATTCTGGCATTGACCTTTGGTTTTGTTGCACACCTATGCCCGATTTCGATTTCAGCAATAAAATTTAGTAAGTAATTGATAAATAAGAAACCGTTCATATTATAAATCCTATTAGCGGAACTTCATTCACTTGAAATTAATTTTAATTGCAAATTTTTTAGTATTTTGCAAATTATAGAAAAATTTGTAATCAATAATTCTACTCAAATGTTTTGAGTTTCTAGATTCTGAAGTTGCATTAAATTAATGTAAAATAATTAACAGCAAGTCTTTAGAGAGCATAGCGGTATACAGATATGGACCAGTTTGATTTAAACAATGAATGGAAAAGTATTTTGAGTGCTTTTATTATCAAAGAAAGTAAAATTAGCGATGTATAAACGTTTTAGAAGTAGTCGTTAACAAACGGGCAGTGGAGATTTCTTGTATCGAAATTTTATGGAAGATATAGTTTTATATTATTTTTCCATAATTTTAATGCTAACTGCCAACGTTTTTTTCATTGCTTACTGAGATCAAAACGAAAAAGATAATCAGAATAAGCGAATAAGTTAAATGCAATGTGTGTAGTAAAATCTACCTAACTTACTTAATAAACAATCATCGAATTTTCTGGGGTCTTTGACGGACATACGGTTGCCAGACGTACTGATTTTATCAGTACAGTACTGATTTTTCAACTCTTGTACTGATTTTATTCATTTCTTCAATCAGTACGCTGATGTCCTGATTTTTCAAAATTTGTACTGATTTGTACTGAATTTTCAATTCAAACAAAATACTTTAGGATTTTCTTAAGGTTTTTACATAACATTGGAACTTGCTTAAACTACATTGTAAAAAAAAGAAGAAAATAATTTAATTATAGTTGACATGTTTCAGATAATGTTTGATATGCTCAAGAAATTAATACAACAACGGGCATATCGCCGGGTCGTTACGTACCAGTTGCAATAGTGTGATGGAGCTTAAATTATTCAAAAAGAAGGATGAGGTTGACGTTTTTTTTGTCGTGTGTTGTAAGATATCTCGAAAATAACTTTGAGTTTAATAACAACGAATTTGCCTATAACTTACAATTCTTTTTTCACAATTTACTGACATTGTAAAAGAGTTTTGGATACGAGACATAAAGTTAATACTCTTTTCAGCGAATTCTTAGTCTTTCAAAGTTTTTGCGTAGTTGCAAAAGTTAATTTAAGCCATGAGGAAATATAGAATAAGTTCTTAAATAGTGGTGCTTTTCCACAGTTTGAAAAAATATGTAGTTTATTTTTTTCAATACCACACTCAAACGAGCAACTGAGAGGATCTTAAGTATATAGTTATTTCCTGACGCAAAGAGAGAAATCGGGTTCTAATTAAAATTGTTTAAAGTGAGCTTCAAATTAAAATTAATTTTAAAATGAAATGTATAGACTTCTTTGACTATGTCAACACTGAAGATTCAAATGATCTCATTATTGCTAAGCATTCAAAAATGTCATAAATCTAATATATAAAACGGTGTTAGTGGTCGAACTCCTCCTAACCGGCTTGACCGATCTTTATGAAATTTTTTGTGCATATATGGTAGGAATGAGAATCGGATGTAAAGTATATTTCATACCGCTAGGTGCAAGGGGCGTGGCCCCTCCCATACAAACCGAATTTTTCATACTGCATATCTCTGGAAGTGTTCGTGGTAGAGTACTGGAAACTTTGTATGGATATGTATGAAATCAATCACATGGTCATGAAGAAAAATTGGGGCTATTAGAAAAAGGGGCGTAGCAGATCCCATACAAACCGAATGTTTCATACTGCATGTCCCGGAAGATGTTCATGGATGGGTAGTCGAACATGGTATGCATATATATGAAAACAAGCGCATACTCGTGGAGAAAAATTGCGGTTATTGGAAAAGGGGGCGTGGCACCTCCTGGACAAACCAAATTTTTCATACTGCATACCTCTGGCAGTGTTCACCATAGAGTACTGGAATTTTATTCATTTATTTATTTATTTTAGGGTGTCCCTATCCTAAAAAAATTGTCTCCATTTTCTTCTTTTAGAACTTTTAGTATTTTGTTATGAAAAATCTAATATATAAAAATATCGTGTCACGGTGTTTATGGTCGAACTCCTCCGAAACGGCTTGACCGATTTGAATGAAATTTTTGGTGCATATTCGGTAGGTATGATAAAAGATTGCAAAGTATATTTCATACCGGTATGGAGATATATGAAATAAATCCCATACTCTTAGAGAACACTGCGGCTATTTTATAGGGGGGCGCTTTAAATATTTATTTCAATACAAAAAATTAATTTTGGGCGGGACGAAGCTCGCCGGGTCTGCTAGTATAAAATAATTTATTGGCTTCTGAGTACAAGGATGTATACACTCATGTTAAAATGAATAACACTTTTATTTTTTATGAACTATATTTTATTCATATACCAAAATATTGTATAAAACTAGTTCTCTGGCGATTTAAAGTATTATCTGCTACTTACATTCACAATTTTGCTTTGAATAAAAATGTACTGAAAAGTACTGATTTTTTTAGCATGAAAAGGTCCAATGTACTGATTTCGCGCATAAAAAATCTGGCAACCCTAGACGGACATATAAAATATAGTTACTATGAAAAAATGGCAAAATAAACAATTGGGTATTGAATATTATTGGGAGTCTCCTGAAAGAAACAGAGCCGAAAAATATTGATTTTAAAGAATTCTATACTATTTCTACGAAAAGTGGTTTTTCCCCATATAAAATATAGAGAAAACTTTGAGGTCTTTGAGCGACCACCAAATTTTTTTTATTTCAAAATAATGAAATAAGGGTATACTCTTTCGGTATAGAACTTTGCCTTAAATTTCCGACTTTACTTTTTCACACGCATTTTTGGACCACTCTAATGCAAATACTTTGTTTTTCATCGGAAAGCATTTTATGTATAATAGATACATACAGCGCGGGATTTCTGTTATAACTTTAGTATAAAACCGGATATAGGTTATATTTGGATGGGATTTTATTAACTCAGTTATGAATCGATGCTATATTTCGATGCATCAAATAGAAAAAAAACATCGATATATTTTTTTGACTTGCATCCCTACTTTGGAATCACCGCCGGAAAATTCAGCCTCTACGACGAAACGTCCGACAACGGACTGAGGCTGATCGATTTGCCAGGGCCCGAAACATGGTAGTCTGCAGTTCTAGGTTTAAGCACAAGAAGATCCATCAAGCTAGGTGTCAGTCTCTGGATCGAAAAACGAGAAACCAGATAGATCATGTTGTGATAGACGGAAGGCACGCTTCAAATGTTTTAGACGTACGTACACTCCGAGGCCCAAACACCGACTTTAAACGCTNTTTGCCAGGGCCCGAAACATGGTAGTCTGCAGTTCTAGGTTTAAGCACAAGAAGATCCATCAAGCTAGGTGTCAGTCTCTGGATCGAAAAACGAGAAACCAGATAGATCATGTTGTGATAGACGGAAGGCACGCTTCAAATGTTTTAGACGTACGTACACTCCGAGGCCCAAACACCGACTTTAAACGCTATCTTGTTGCAGCCAAAATGAAAATATGAAAGGAAAGCTTGACGTCGAAAAGCTGCAATCGCAACAGATAGCCAATTCATTCGCTACTCGACTCTCCCAATCTCCCTGAGAGCACTCTTCAACAATCCGACATACGCGAGCAGTGGAACCATATTTCCCGTTCATTAAGTACCGCCGCCGATGGAGTAGTCGGATTTCAGTGAGCCCGAAAAACAAGTGGTACGACGAGGAATGTCAAGAAGCCGCAGAGAAACAAATTATGCCGCCTACAGGGCAACGCAGTGATCGGGCGCATGTGGGACCGTTATAGGGAGCTGGAGAAGGAAGCTAGAATTAGGCGACTTACGGAAGGTTTCAAGAGAGGGGCGTACTCCTGTAAGAACAACAATGGCGACCCCGCCATTCGCGCCAACTACCGCGGCATCAGCCTTCTAAACATAGGTTACTCAGACGTTGTTGTCCTCAGTTACGTAAGCTCCACGTGTGCTACTTTTCTTGTGAGTTTCTCAATTTCAAAACCAGGCTGTCCAGATTGTTTAAAAAAAGCGCAATTACTGAAAAAAACCGACATTTTTATAATAAAATTCATGAATTCGATTTAACAAATAGTCTTTTTTTAATGAGATCTTGTTATAATATGGTTTTTAAGACCGAGGGTAATAATAAATAACACAAATCACTTATATAATAGTGATGTACAAACACTTTTCTTTAAAAATACGCATACTTTTTAAAAATATTTGTTTCAGCACATTTTGCAATAGGGCTGCGCAGTTAGTACATTTATTATAACTCATATTAATAGATGAATCGCACAATACGCTTTTAATAGCTTGGCGCTATAATAAGGCGAGATCAGCTTTTATCACAATTTCTTGAAAATCACCATATAGTGTCTGAATGATTTACATTTCTGTTGTTGTCATATATTGAGCTATTTAACCTTGATGACAAACTGTTTGATATTGGAAACGTTTTGCAGCAGAAACTATTAGCCTTAATATAACACTTTATTCGAACTCTTGAATTAAGGCTTTCGAACCTCATTCTTTTTCGAATCGTAGTTTTTAATGAATTTATTTATATTTCCAAATTTTATTTATATTTCCAAACATTTTATTGCCTGTTGCGGTTTTCACTCCTTAAGCAATTATCCAAAATTCTTCAGAGTCGGATGGAATAGTTCTGAGAAAAGTTATTCCATGGGAAAGTTAAAAAAGTTAAATATTCAGTTTCCGCTGCTTTTCTTTCCTTCAAAGTCAAATAGTGAATTGGCAGGTCCCTGAAACTCGGCCTCTTGTGATTTAAACACTTTTCTGGTGACAAAATCANTCCCTCGGCCTCTTGTGATTTAAACACTTTTCTGGTGACAAAATCAAAGCTTTTTTAAAAGTATTGAATTGACTAGGTAATCGTTTCAAAAGTTCTTCGATTAGGGTGATTAAACATTTTTGACAGTCTTTTAATATGCTTCTTAAGTCAAGTTTATCACGCAGATCATTGAAAAAAATTTATTTGAAGGGAAAAAATCGCAACAAACCGCCAATGGCGATTTCCAAAATTTTTACGCGCAAATATCCAAAAAACAAGTCGCCAAATTGGCGCGAAATCGCCAAATCTGGACACTCTGTTCAAAACCCTTAATCAGTGAGGAGTGTGTGTGGTGAAATGCCCCCCGGGGGTACTAAGCTAGGGGAAAATAGGTTCGCTCTTCTTTCTCCCACTCATCAACAAAAACAAAAAACCCAACAAAATGTGCGAAACATTCCCAGAACTACCAGCCAAGAATGATGATCCCAAATACATCGTGTTGAAAGCATCTGGAAGTGAAAAGCCTCTCACAACTTATTCATGCTCTGATGTTCATAAATCTCTGTTGGCTATTAGCAAAAGGATAATAAATATTAGCGATCTACGTGATCTTATTCTTAACCAGCGTTGCCGCGAGTTTAAAAAAAAGTATCAGTTGCCAAACAGAAAAAGTATCAAAAGTAAACACAATTGTTATTTTTAAACATTCATTTGAAAAACAAATAATAAATAAAATTTTATAATTAAATCCATAGTCATAAAAAAAATTTATATTACTTGTTTAACCCTTAAGTCGCGTTCCTCCTAAAATTTACATTAACAGTAACGTTGGTGCCTGGGACCAAGCTAAATTATAACATATTTTTTACATTAAAGTACTTAAAATTTTTTTGGTTCTCGTTATTAGAATTAGTTTATTTTTATGTTCTTTGAATATAAAATAAAAAAATTTAAGTTTCGTTAATAAAATTCAGGATATGTATATCTTTATTTCTTGTATACCTTTTTTTCTTAGTTATATTTGAAATTCAGTGCAATACTGTATTATAATAACAGTTATAAAAACGAAAACTCTTTTTGCCTAGAGCTTACATGTCTATTTAACAAACTTAGTAAAAAGAAACTTTTTACGATGCGAATTTTTAAAAACCACAAGGCATCATTTGGCTTCTCTTTTTTGGAATTTTAGTTACTCATACTAGCCTTTTGGTACCGTATTGACAGCTTTGCTAACAGGGTTGCACAAACTAAAAATAAATAAAAGAATAAAATAGAACTAAATCTAAATAGAGTACAAGAGTTATCATTGGTAGAAATCGACAATTCTGAAACTGTTTTGAGACCACTTTTTTCTACATACTCTGGATCTAAGTCCGATGCAGCAATAAATTCGTCTGCGTATTCTTCATGTAACCACGCCTCTATAGTTTCGCTAAATTTTCCGTCGCTTACTCGAAAAGAGGTCAATGGTTTATTATCGCTCATATCGCAATAACTACTTTTTGCTGCGATAAACACTTGAAAATGACTGATTACGTAAGCGTAACTGAAAGCTAATGGAAGTTGGAGTTGATTTTGATGAAAAGAGAAAGAAGTAGTTAGGTTTGATTTAGTCTGCGTGGTCCCACGGAACAACATCACTACTTAAGAGTTATCAAAAGCAGAGAATCTGTATGCTTATTTGCATAACGAAAAACAAACCCCTAAACCACACAAAATCATTGCGCAACCCGAGACTTGTACAAATCAATATTGTGGAAATTACTACACAATAAAATTGCGCAAACCTTATTTTGGAGAAACTTTGCTCAAGTAAATATGTGCAGGAAATATGAATGTGCGTTGTACATTTTGATAGCTTCAACTTTAAAACATAAAAAAGAGTATTACAAAAATGCATTTGATTCTTTGCTCCTATCCATATTTTACCGAACGATCTGGACACCAAATTCAAAACTAGACTAAAAACTGCGCAGTTGTTGCCATACGCAACACAAATTATTTTACAATAATACAAGCATGAGCAAATATCAAAATGATTTAGATTTAAGAAAATTTCAAGACTTTGAATAACAAGATAAAAATTATTACATAGTTAATATTATTCATAGTTTTCAAAAATTCATTTCTGCCAGCCAAAAGTAACAAAAATCTTAAAACATAAAAAAAAGTATCAAAAATTATGCAATTATATCAAAACGGCAACGCTGGTCGTAACCAAGAACAAAAAAAAAGCCGAAAAGTTTTTGAATACCAAATCTCTCCCAGGTATTTGCCCGATTACATCCACCTACCAAGTGAATCTCAACTGTGTTAAAGGTACAATATTTGTACCTTTCCTTCTCAATGTAAGTGATGAAGAAATCGTTGAAGGTTTGGAAGCGTACGGAGTGACTTCAGTTTACAAATTAAAAAAAAAAAAAACAAATAAACATTTTAACTCCAACTGGTGCAGTGCTTCTCACATTCGATAGTTTCTGTGGCTGAGTAAGACCTCGGCCTGATCTCTGGTCAACATCTAAATTATAAGTGTTTTCAAAAAGCGGTCACCCTTCGGCAGGCTATGACAAACCTTCGAGTGTATATCTGCCATGAGAAAGCTTCTCAAAAGTTCATAATATCCATTTGCAGTTCGGAGGCGGGATAAAGCTATTTGTCCCTCCATTTCTGAATATCTTGACGCTATACTGAGGGGAAAAAATATTAAAGTCAATCAGAAACATAATTGATCACACAGAGCAATTAAATTAATTTCATTTTTAACCGCCTTCAAAAAAGGAAGAGGTTATCAACTCGTCGGAGTATATTTTATTTTTCTTTTATGTATGTTACCGCATAACTTCGGACCACGTTAACCTATTTCTACAATTCTTTTTTTATAGGTGTTTGTTACCTCACAGGTGGTACCATATTAATTTGGTTTAAATCCGATCATGGAATCATGAAGAAATTGGCGATAATCTTAAACGTTTATATGAGAATTGAAGTTGGGCATTGTTTTTTGCTTAAAAATTACTTGTTTAAACGAAAGGTGGTACCTCAGAGGTGGTCCCATACTAATTTGGTTAAAATCTGATCATTCAAATCAAAATTTTGATGGAAATTTCTTGCATTTTTCTAAAATTTTTATTAAGTGTGCAAGTTTGATTGATGCATGTATATGGGTTTGTTTAAACAAGTAAAAAAGTCTAAGTTCGGGTGGAGCCGAGCATTAAATACCCGGCGCAAGTATNGTTCAAAATTTTGATGGAAATTTCTTGCATTTTTCTAAAATTTTTATTAAGTGTGCAAGTTTGATTGATGCATGTATATGGGTTTGTTTAAAGCATGAAACATTTTTTACGAAAAAATTACAAAAAAGTTAACTTGAACAAGTAAAAAAGTCTAAGTTCGGGTGGAGCCGAGCATTAAATACCCGGCCCAAGTATTAAATATAGTTTTTCACCTTTCTGAAAACTACCGTTACATAGTAAGAAGAGTAGTTTTACGCCTATTTCTAACAATTTCGATAGTATGTTCATCTATACTTAATGAGATCAACGTATATAGTTAGATGTGCGCGGTATCACGCCCACTTTCTAAAATTCTATATAAATAATGTTACTTCTTTTCAAGGAATTGTTGTTAGTATCAATTTTAATTAAATTAGCGTCCTTAAATTTCGAAATATCGTAGTTTCTAGAATTTCTGAAATTTCCTGTTATTTGAAAAGTTGGAGTAATTTTAGTCCGATTNAGTAAGAAGAGTAGTTTTACCCCTATTTCTAACAATTTCGATAGTATGTTCATCTATACTTAATGAGATCAACGTATATAGTTAGATGTGCGCGGTATCACGCCCACTTTCTAAAATTCTANCCAAGTATTAAATATAGTTTTTCACCTTTCTGAAAACTACCGTTACATAGTAAGAAGAGTAGTTTTACGCCTATTTCTAACAATTTCGATAGTATGTTCATCTATACTTAATGAGATCGACGTATATAGTTAGATGTGCGCGGTATCACGCCCACTTTCTAAAATTCTATATAAATAATGTTACTTCTTTTCAAGGAATTGTTGTTAGTATCAATTTTAATTAAATTAGCGTCCTTAAATTTCGAAATATCGTAGTTTCTAGAATTTCTGAAATTTCCTGTTATTTGAAAAGTTGGAGTAATTTTAGTCCGATTTCAATAATTTTTAACGTTTTGCTTTTTTGTGTTAAGCGAAATAATCGTACCAAGTTTGGTACAAATTGATTTAACAGTTACCGAGATATACATACCTGGTCATAAGTGGGCGGTGCCTCGCCCATTTTCCGAAATTTTATCATAAACGTGTTTTCTGCTAAAGAATTATTGCAAACATAAATTTTGAATAAATTAGCTTCTGTATTTACTGATTTATCAAAGACTAGCAGACCCGGCGAACTTCGTCCCGCCCAAAATTTTTATGTATTTTATTGAAACTTTTTGGTCCAAGATTTTCACCAACAATTCACGTTTACAATTTTCATAGGCACATTCGTCTGCTAAGGTTATGGTTTGGTGGTCATTTGCCGCTTTAA
>NW_016157926.1:139385-149000 GCF_001687245.7 Rhagoletis zephyria
AAAAGTTTGAGCGCATAATAATATTGGAAAATCACATCTATTGGGCCAATCGCAACGCCGGAGCGTTCGATATACCCAATGGTGCAACAGGTCGATTTAATCTGACCTTCACGGCCCCTTTTCTCACTTGGCTATTTTTAGTAATAGCTCGACTTCAGCACCACTTGGCAGCACGTTTTTGCAATAGTATTGCATACATATTTAAAACATTAGCCAAATCGGATCATAAATAAGATTTTTAGTAATAACTCAACTACAGCGCCAACTGTCGGATTAAATTGTGAAACTAAACCATCCAGAGACCCACTCAAATACACAAAAAGTTTCGTTAAAATCCGTACAACCATTTAGGAGGATTTCACTCACAAACACACCTACAGAAGAATAAAAAAATTCATTCAAAGATAGCTAAAGGTCGGTACGTTTGTAGGCCTCACACCCCTTTTCAAATAGCCCAAATTTTCTCCATGAGTATGGGCTTGATTTCAACTATATACATATCTCCATACGAAGTTCCAGTACTGTACCATGAATACTTTCAGAGATATGCAGTATAAAAATTCGATTTATATGGGAGGTGCCACGCCCCCCTTTCCAACAGCTGCCCTCTTTCTTCATGAGTATGCGATTGATTTCGTATATCTCCATACCAAGTTCCAGAACTCTACCATGAACACTTCCAAAGATAGGCAGTATGAAAAATTCGGTTTGTATGGAAGATGCCACGCCCCCTTTTCCAATAGTTCCAATTTTTCTCTAAGAGTATGCGATTTATTTCGTACATCTCCATACAAAACTCTAGAACTCTACCAAAAAATTTCCAGAGATAAGCAGTATGAAAAATTCGGTTTGTATGGGAGATGTCACACCCCTTTTTACAATAGCTAAAATTTTTCTCCAAGGGTATGCGATTGATTTCGTATATCTCCATACCAATTTCCAGAACTCTACCATGCACACTTTCAGAGATATGTAGCATGAGAAATTCGGTTTGTATGGGAAGTGCCACGCCCCCTTTACATATAGATTTTTTTTAGCCTAAAACCTCCTTGGGTCACGTGCGGCAGGTGGCAGTGATATTTATTATATATTATAATTATATTTCGACAGTATCCGTTGCTTCTGATTGGCGCAAAAAAATCTTCGCCCCTTGATATGGTCGTTGCTCAAAGCTATTTATATTCGAAATTGCATGAAAATTGGAAAACAGGAATCTATAAGCTTATCCAGGCAAAAAGCTACCTACGTACCGAATTTTAAGCAAATCGGACCATAAATACGATTTCTTCGAACAGATCGGTCCCTGGTCCACTTCTCGGACAAAATGGATCATATATGCTAATATATGCTAAAAAGCTACCTACGTACCGAATTTTAAGCAAATCGGACCGTAAANTTTCGAATAGATCGGTCCCCGGTCCAATTCTTAGAAAAAATTGATCATATATGCTAATATATGCTAAAAAGCTACCTACGTACCGAATTTTAAGTAAATCGGACCGTAAATACGATTTTTGCGAATAGATCGGTCCCTGGTCCACTTCTCGGAAAAAATGGATCATATGTATATGCTAATATATGCTAAAAAGCTACCTACGTACCGAATTTTAAGTAAATCGGACCGTAAATACGATTTTTGCGAATAGATCGGTCCCTGGTCCACTTCTCGGAAAAAATGGATCATATGTATATGCTAATATATGCTAAAAAGCTACTTACGTACCTAATTTTAAGCAAATCGGACCACAATTAGATTTTTTCGAATAGACCGGTCCCTGGTCCACCTACCNCCTAAAATATGGTGGTTACCGAAAGCTATTTATATACAAAATTTCATGAAAATCGGACCAGCCGTTCGCGAGATTACCTGTTACAAAAAAAAAGGGACTTCTCTTTATATAATTAGTATAGATTTCGTATTTCATTACATTACCGTTATATGGGATGTGTACCAAGGCTAACAAATGTGCCAAGTTTGGGAGAAATCGATTAAGCGGTTACCAAGATATACACATGTAATCATAAGTGAGCGGCGCTACGACCATTTTCCAAAAATGTATAATATTTTTCAAATAGGTGGCAACCTATAGCATGTTATAAGCAAAATTGTACAAAATGTCAAATTAATTACTGTAATTAGGTATTTATGTCTCTAACGGAATTTTTTANCGCTAAAAAAATATTTTCGGCAGTAAACTTTCTTAAACCTCTTTAGTGTAATATCCATATTGTAATACATATTTCATTTATTTTATCAGTTTAATAATTCAATACAATTTTTCAAATAGGTGGCAACCCTTCTCAAACATGTTTTTGGCAGTAAACTTTCCTATACCTCTTTAGTTTGATACCCATATTGCAATATTTAATTTATCTTGTCAATTAAATCAATTTGGAGTATTCAAACAGGTGGGCAACCTTCCACAAAAATATTTTCGACTCTAAGAGCGCTCTGCTAACCACTGATGTATTTCTTTGATTCGATGCACTGAAAAGTACATCTAGATTTTTCGATACATCGAAGGGCATACATTGGTGCATAGGATTTTTCAGATATTATTTCACAGCATGTTATAAGCAAAATTGTACAAAATTTCAAATTAATTACTGTAATTAGGTATTTATGTCTCTAACGGAATTTTTTAGAGGGATTTCAATTTTTTGGTTAACTCGCTTCTCTTTTTTGCACACTTGGGAAGGTTCCGAAGGCGCAGCAGTTGAGCCCAACTGTTGCTAACAAAATCAGTGATCGTTATGCGTCTTCTGAACGGCTTGATACATTAGCTGTCAAATTCAACTTTCAGGGTCAGTTTATCAGTGCACGGCCGTGGTTTAAACCAAGTTTAAACGCCCGATCTGGCTGGTTTAAACTAAGATCAGCCAATCAAATGTCAGCCAGCTGTTCAATTTAAACTCAGTTTACTTAATCTATGTTTAAACTGGTACTGAAAAACTGGCCCTCAAAGGTACACTCCAACATGTTGTCTCAAATGATCAGAAATATATTACGATCATTTAACACGCAAATGTTCAGTTGATCAGAAGTACACAATAACGCGTTCAGAAGATGCAATCGAAACAGTTACTGCGCTGTTGCGCCTTCTGGACGTGCCCATTGAAAAACTTAAATGCGGTTTGATTAACTAGAGATGCCGGTTTCCAAAAAACATCGTTGCATCGATGCATCGATACTTCGACTATTTATACTTTGAGTGAAAAATTTTCGATGCATTTTCAATGCATCGATGTTTTTCCGACACTTCTACATTCACTTTGGCAAGCGCTTCGTAAATGCGGATTGAAAAGCAAGTTTTTCGGAACTGCAACAGTCAACCAAAAAATTTACGTCGAAGAGTGCTTGCAAAAATTACTTTTCCAATGGCAATGCTTTACAAGGGCGTTGCTTTATTTCAGCCTGACTTAGGAACTTCAGACTATAGGAAATTTGCGATAAAGTGGTATAAAGAACTATAGAGTCAATATTGAACAGAAAAATACTAGTCCTCCAGAACGACCCTGCGATCAGACCAATTGATAAATACTGGGCCATCATGAAAAGGAGATTGCTGCCGAAAAGCAAGTTACCGTAAACGAAGAGAGTATGCAAAAAAATAATTGGTAAAGGTGTCGATATGATGTGCAGCGTGTAATGACGGAAGTTACTTCCAAACTCTGAGCTTGTAAAATCATAAGAATGAAACTTTCAGAATAAGCATTATATTTGTGTTAGTGGTCAATAAATACGTATTTTGTACCAATATTTTAAAGATCAGTTTTTTCGTATACACTCCTTATGTATATGAAAAGTAGACATGGGTATTGCCAGATTTATCCCGTTTCCTAGACAATCTATTCCTGGTCTTCTACTAACGTATTTCTGAAGTTTTATTGAGGTACCTTAATTATTACTCCAGTTATTAGTTAATTAATTCCGCACCTCCATGCAAAATTTCGCACTATGCGGAGTTTTTTTAATTTTTGTGTTTTTAGGCCATATCATATAAAATGCAATGAAATATATTTTTTCTACACTTATAATGTAGGTACATAGGTATGTACGTATGTAAATATTTATGGCGAAAGTTTAGGGCCTTTTGTTCAATAGGGTCACATACATTATATGCATTATATGCATATGTATATGCATTACTTTTCATATCTTCCCCCTTATGCCAGAAACATGATTGTGTAAAAATTAAAATGTTGGGAAATCAAGCTTGAAAGTTTTTTTATGAGACTTAACTCTACCATACATTTATGTAATTGAATGGTTCTGGCATGAGGGGGACGATATAATAAATATAATGTTTATATTGGTTTGCTAGAATTGTAAATCAAAACTTATAGGGACAAATTCCATGGGGCCAGTTTTTGTAATTTTATGCATATGTATATGTATGTAAAAGCACATATATATGTACATATATATACATATATATCTATACACACATATGTATTTGTCTGCCACTCACCACATCCCAGGATAACTAAATGCGAAGCAATGCGACAGANATGTATGTAAAAGCACATATATATATACATATATATACATATATATCTATACACACATATGTATTTGGCTGCCACTCACCACATCCCAGGATAACTAAATGCGAAGCAATGCGACAGAAAATTTCTCGCGTTCCATATTGATAATCCATTTTTGATATTTTCGCAAGTCCACTTGAATTACTACCACTGTTCATAAAACCGGTGAACGTTAATGTTATGTTGTTGTTGTTGTTCTTATATTGAGTGCTGTTGGGTGATAGGGGTGTTGACTTTGTAGAAGTTGCATCTGCTATTGTCAAAGGTGCATTGTCGATATGAGGACCCGTACTTGTGGGCAACCCGACATGAAGCGTCGGTGATGATGGTTCACTGTTACTACTCAGACTCTCCAGTCGCTGCAGCAGTGCGGCGTCGGATATGCTCGTTGGTCTTAAACTATTCATTTTATCCTAATAACTTTCAATTAATGGGAAACAATTTTGTCACTATTCATGCGGTTAATAAGAAATTTATATTTATCCTGAGGGCATCAAATGTTATTCTCCGCCTTATTTAATATTTTAGAAAACATTGTGCATACTTACAACCGAAAGTAGAATCAGATGTTTTCCAGAAATGACTCACAGCCAAGATCACCTGATTTCAATTACTAGAGGGTTATGCTCAATATC
Organism: Rhagoletis zephyria; assembly: GCF_001687245.7. Classification (NCBI taxonomy): domain Eukaryota; kingdom Metazoa; phylum Arthropoda; class Insecta; order Diptera; family Tephritidae; genus Rhagoletis; species Rhagoletis zephyria. The sequence continues at coordinate 144,569 of NW_016157926.1, forward strand.
TATAAAAACCGCAGAAAAGGCTCTATTATGTGTATGAGTTATTGACCAAAACGCTATAAAAAGTCAACTGGGGTGTTCACAGTTCGTTCCAAATTGTGTCTATTCATGATGAAATGTCAAAGCATACTGAGCATCTTTCTCTTTGACACCATGTCTGAAATCCCACGTGATCTGTCAAATACTAATGCATGAAAATCCTAACCTCAAAAAAATCACCCGTTATAAGCTTTTGTGCAATATGTTTATTTGTATATGCATATGAAGCACATTTAACTGATGAAAACATAAATTGTTTTTAATTTGTATGTTTACATAAATCTCATTGTAGTTTTATTTTAATTCTGAGTCATTTTGCAGTTTTTATACAGCTAAATAGCACAGCTATTACGTAATTCACGTAGATATATTAATATTTCGTTCAATATTTCGCTTAAAATTCCAGATTTTTTGCAAATACATTAGAATTTACAAAAGGAATTTCACTACTAATTGCCTACTTTGCGTACTCTTCTACTACCATTTTCGCAACAAGGGATTGCATTCTTGCCCTTTCTCTTTCCTTCGTAAATGCAACCTTTTGTAAGGGAGTGTCAAACTGCGGCTGTCAATAATTATCTAACTTTGTATTATTGAATCATGATCCAAGACGAAATGGCGCAACTTTAGGATGTCAACAAAACGAAATGACGAAAATTATCTCCTATTCCCTTTCGTTTTGACATCCTGATGTACGAAAAAGCAATAACAAAATACACGGAACTTTTACTTATATGCAATAGCCACCACCTTGTATGGATGCGCCTTGCCTTGTGTCAACAACAGCTCCTATTATTCATATTCGTATGCATATGTATACCCTGCATACCAGGCATTCAGAGTATTCTGAAAGGTTTCACAATTTTTTTTAAGAATTTTCTTTAAGAAATCGTACACAAATTTCTTTACTAGTTCTTGTCAGCCGTTTCAAATGTTTTTCTTTAAAGATTCCTAAAAGAATCGTAACAAATTTCCGATACTCTTAACGAGATTTGTGTGCAGGGTACATATATATGTAAACAAAGCAAAACAGGCGATAATTTGACATAAGCGTGCTCATAAGAAAAACTAAAAAATAGTAAAAATTTGTCAAAATGTCGTGTTTCTAATATTTTGGGCATATGTGTACATATGAATGTGTTTCGGATGTACAATGTAGAGGTATACGCCGCCGAGCTACGCCGCCGCCGTCGCCGTTTGTGATCATTCCGCCCCAGTACAAACGCGGCGGCAGCGTGGGTCGGCACTTTGAATACATCGCTCGAAGGAACTACTACTCCAAAATATATAAAAAAAATTTTCAATACCACAACAATATTCTTTTTTTACATATTACTACAACAACAAGAAAGTTATCACACACCAAAAACGTTAACGCTAATATCTCAGAAAGCAGTTTTAACAGAAAAGTCCTTCTTGCATCTAACTCCTCAATTATTGGAGATAAAATAAATTGATATTCTTGTGTAATTTTTTTCTTTAATAAAGAGTTGAATTTTTTTAAACAGATTTTAAATAAGTTATTTTATTCTGGGGTCCCCCCAGACCTATACAAGTACTAGGTGGCTGTGTGAAAATTATGTTAGCATTCACAAGTGGTGGTCAAACCCCAGGAAAGTTTTGTTCCATCGCATCGCACACACAGGGTTAAAGTTCCCCCTTCTTGGTGGAAATTAGTAGTATTTTTCATTACTTTTGGTTATCCATAGGAAAATTTGGCACTTATTATTTTAGTGGAAATTTTAACCATCTATAAGCTATTTTTTAAACAGTGGGTCAAAAGGCCTGTTCTCTGGGAGTTCATGGGTAAAACTGTAGGAAAATAGTAGACCACCCTTGTTTTCAATCTATAACCCGCAAAAAATCGTAAGAACTCCGTAATTAAATTACTCCAATAACTTCACTTTTAAATTTTTTTATTTCTTTAAATTTAAAAGTACATACGGATCTATAGAGAAAATAGCATGTATGTATGTGTATACCTCAGACCTTCTTCTGTTCGCCTATCCATTAGCGCCAGGAACTCTAAATTTTAATTCAAGTAGGAAGTAAGTTTTTTGAGTTATAACTACGGTGACCATTCGTATGATTTTGACGGGACAGTACCGATTTTGAGAAAGTTGTCTCGCTGATAATTTTTAAAAGTCAGGACGTATAAGTGTCCCGGATTTTCATATTTGTACCGCTTGAATCCCGATTTTTAGTGTTTTCTTTAATAATTAAATAGGAGTCTCCGTCTACTCTAGCCCAAAAACCATTTTTCGAACCTGTCAGCAGTTTCGTTATCTCAAAGAACATAAGTAGAATATATGGGAACCGCAAGGAAAGCTATTCATAAACATCCTTTTTTCTATGATCGTTGGTTATGTCTAGTAAACGATACAACATACATACGTGCATATCGCACACCGTCTTCGAAAGCTGGACCACCCACCCAGTGGGAAAATGTAAGGTATAGTAATCGAAAAAATAATCAGTAAAATAACCCGTTTCACATTCGAAAATGCGTTTTTTCCCCAGGGCGATGACCTAAGAAAAGTGGGGCGTTCAATTTTGCATTACCTAGTATCGAGAAATGAATGTGTTTTAATATGAAATTTTTGGAACTTTTTGAATACATTAGAATGCTGATTACATAGTTAGCAGTAATATTATCGAGAACGCATAAGAAATCCATTATATTTTCGCATGTATATCACTTTTCCGACTGGGTATGTACATATGTATGTATAAAGACGAAGCTTTTAACGCGCGGCCTTGTTGTAAGGATTTTTCTTTTGTTGGTGTAAAACGCATCCGGTACCCACGAATATTGCATCAAATTCTTTAGATTCCTTTTGTTTTCTTTGTTTTTCTTGCTTTACATGATTCAAATAGTGATCTTGCCAGACTGAATAATGGATCTGAAATAAACATAATATACTTTTTTATTAAAGGAAATGGCGCGGTAAAGATATCTATTAATTAGGAGTATTCTTTTATTTTTAACGACAGTAGTAGTCCGGGTTTTCATGAAATCTACGGAAAAGTTCAATATCCCAAATCGTACTACCCATTTAAAGAACTGCAACGGCATTGCTATTTCGTAAAAAGTGGCAGAAATGTTGCCATCATTGAAAAATTGAACTATACATGTCAAATTGTACAAATAAATAAGATTATAGTGGAGTAGAGTTTACGAAACTGTTACGGTAGATGCAAAGGCTTACTGAATCGTCATGTATCTATGTTATATTAGACTTCAAAGCCTCACTTAGCGACACCGGTCTTGCCAGCTATGTACAAGCTTAACAATGTGTGATTAACATTTTAATTCATCTGGGTATCGTTAGAGAGTATTCTAGCCTATTTCGTTATGTCTAACGATGTCTATTGTTTTCTAAAAGATCTGAGTAAGCAAAGTGTACATTAAAAGTCAGATGTGGTTGTGTCTCGAGAATCAATGATATGGCCTGCTACACCAGTTAAGCATTATTGAATGTGTATTTGGATACCCTGTCTCGGGAGTCTCACATGCATGCAGGAGTAGCGCGTTTGCAGGTTATATTCAATAAGATCAATCTGGAATTTCACAGAAATTAGATTCTGATATAAATATCAACCTAACCGTGGGATTCAGTAATTCAGTCTCATCTCAAGTCACTAAATTTGAGATTATCAATTAGTGGACTATTTTTGTGAATTGAGACGATTTGGGTATTCAGAAGGAGAGAGTCACAAAAAGTTCACCGAAAATGTGTGGTGAAAGTAAACACAGACAATCAGCTGACAGTTGTTGTATTTGAGTAAATCGCATGCGAGTGTCGTTGCTGCACGGTCCGCGTCAAGCCTCCTCCGAAATTTATTTATTATATTTTTATTTTTTTTACTAGTTTTATTTTTTTTGCAATCTTTAGATTGCGAATGTTTAAAAAACAAAATACTACATTTTTTTCAATAACATTTGTATGATATAAAGCATTTTGGTTTATTTCCTAATGAAATTCTTGTTGAAACAAATTTCTTCGCATTAATTTTCGCGTTTTTTTAACAAAATGGAAAGAAATAAGTTTTTCCCCCATACTTCTATTTTTGCGACCGGTCTTAGCCAGCTGACAAATTAGTGACTTATTTTTGAGACTAGAGACGTGAGACTAGAGACGTGAGACTAGAGACGTGAGACGTGAGCATGATAAAAACATAGCAAGGTATAACCGTTCTCTCAATTTGTCGGCCATGATTTTTTTTTGAAGTTTGCCAACATTTTAAAATCATATAAAAGTGAAAATAAAAAATTTAAATTGTTCGAAATTGTTGTTGCTTGAGATTGAAAATGAAAATGTGTGTGTGAGTTTGTGAGTAAATTTAAAAATTAAATTGTTTGGAAACGTCAAGAATCTTAAAAGTGACTCTCAGC
>NW_016157926.1:155091-158823 GCF_001687245.7 Rhagoletis zephyria
TTCTCAAAATGTAGACGTCGGAGACAAAGGCAAATACGGAAAACGTCCTCAATAAATTAAAAAAATTTAATTGATATTGCCATAACGCAACGCTGCTGCGAGGTTGCAAAATGTAGACGCGTAAAAAACATACCTTTGAGTGTGACAAAATGTAGACGGCGTCGTTTTCCAATTTTGTATGGGAAACAACAACACCACAGATTTTACGGTTGGAAAACGTCTTAAAATGGAGACGTCTACAATATTTGGAACGTTATATTTTTCCAATTCTTAAGTTTATTTTAATAACTTTTGGCTCTTTTAACATCCCTACTTCCTGTATATCGCGGTTCAAGAACAAACATTTGGCAAGATGTTTTTTATATTTTGGTGGGATATTTTCCAGGCAGAAGAATAACATATTTCACTGGTGAATATGCACAATGACAGGAGATGCTGATGAAAATGCTGATCATATTTTTTCCGAAAACTATCAAACTGTTTGAGCCCTAGAACTAATTAATAAAAGCGGTTGCAGCATGATTCAACAATAAAACATTTAATAACCTGGCAAATTTACTTGAAAAAATAGTTACTTACTGGTAAAATAGTAGTATACATTTTTGAACAATAGGGGTATTCACACAAACTTCGTTACTTTGGCGGTTCGTTGGTCTGCAGTTCTTCCAACGTATTTTTCTGTGAACGACCTTTTTCACATATTTCTGTTTGTTTGGTAACGATCTTTCGTAACAGCTGATTTGTAGCAATTTTCTTTCTTCGCTTTTTAGACCTAGAATTCTAATATTGGTCGATTCGACTAACATCGTTTATGTTTTGTAGCACAGTTCCTTGAAAATTTATTTTTTTCAAATTGAATTCTCAATATTTAAATAATAAACAAACCGCATTACAATTGTTTTATTTTACTTAGAAAATATTAAAAACAATAATAGGCGACATACACAGTGCGGTTCTACCTTACTATATTTTTATCATAGTACTGAGTACCAAATAGTCTCAAAATCCAAGTTCACCACCAAAAGTCACTATTAGTGACTAGAGACCGCTTACTGAATGCCAAGGTAAGACTGACTTAACTGTCATCGATGACATTAATTCTGACCTTACATACATATACATATGTATATCGCTTGTAAGAATAATTTGCTATTATACAGTAAAGTTAGAATCAACATCAGTGATGACACGGGTACTAACATTAGAAACTAGTTTTTGTGAAAATTGCAGGCGTGTAGTTCGTATTGAATGTAAGCGCTTAATATGTATGTATATACAGTATATATGAACATTAATTATTAATTATGTATGTATGTATATATATACTGTATATACATACATATATAATTAGTATTAATAATTACAGTCACTGTCAAAAATATGCATATGTACCCTGACGTTTTGACGATTTTATTTGCGTTTTCGATACCAAATTTTTCTTAGTTTTTATAAAAATATAGTTAATTCTACAGTAAAAACCAAAAGAATCGATTTTTTTTATTTCATACAGAACTCAGGGGAAAACGCAAGAAATTTTCGTCGAATTTATCAATTCGACTTCTTAGAAAAATTACTATGAACCAAACTTGGTGTAATTATTGTACTTGACACATAAAAGGAAGACATTGAAAATTTTTGAAATCGGACTAAAATGGCGCTTTTCACTTTTCATATAACGGTAAATTTCCGAAATACGGAAACTTAGATATTTCGAAGTTTAAGGACGCTAAATTACTCAAAGTAATACTCAAAACAATCTGTTAAAAACAAATATGTAAGATTGTTATGGAATTTTGGAGAATGGGCATGGCAGCGCTAATTTATGACTAGTATAGTAGTAGTGTCCCTGAAGGGAAACTCCGAACCGGTGAACCAAATTTGTCGTTCCGTGCTAGATATTTATCGCCAAAAACGAACCAGTCCGATAGTAACTAGATCGCCACCAGTTCAAAAGCAGCGATATGTGGTACTTTTAAAAAACAATTTTAGAAATCTATATATAAAATGACGAATTTAGAACTGGTACAAAACCATAGGGATGGAGAATAGAGGTATACGCCGCCGGGCCACGCCGCCGCCGTTTTTTGTCATTTCTCACGCGCCGCCGCCGGGTTACGAAAATATCGGCGCGGCGGCGGCGGCGGCGTTCGGCGCCTAAGGAATTTTGTACATAATTTTCATGTTGTGTGCACATTGAAATACATCGTTTGAAGGAACTAAATACTACTCGTATAAAAACACTATTTTACGAAATGAAAATTACATTTTTAAAAGGAGTTTTTAAATTAGGGTCGAATACTGGTAATCTGACGATTTTTTTCGCAGTAGAAATATTTGTTCAATACTACTTTTTTATATGCTACATCAACAAGAAATTTATACACATCAAAAACCTTAACGCCAATATCTCAGAAAGCAGTTTTAACAGAAGCGCCCTTATTGCATCTAACTCCTCAATTATTGGTGATAAAACAAAGATTAGTTGATTTTCCTGTGTGTTTTTTTAAATATTTTATATTATATTATTATATATATATATATTTTTATATTCGTAAGTTACTTTATTCTGGGGTCCCACAGACGTATACAAGAACTAGGTGGTTGTGTGAGAATTACGTTAGTATTCCTAAGTAGTGGTCAAGACCCAGGATGGTTTTGCTCCCGCGCATCGCAATATTTTCTACACAGAGTTTAAGTCCTCCTTTTTGGTAAAAATTACTATTATTTTGCAATATATTCTGTTCTCCTTAGAAAAATTTGGCGGTTAATATATTAGAGGAAATTTAAACCATTTATAAGCCATTTTTCAAAAGTGGGTCAAAAGGCCCGTTCTGGTGGGAGTTGATGTGTTAAACTTTTGGAAAAAAGTAGGCCAACCTTATTTTCAATATATAACCCACAAAAAATCGTAACTCCGTAATTTAACATAACGGTTGATAAGCTTCTTGCAAAAATTTATTGATAGTGACATAAATTACCCCAATAACTCAAACGTTATTTTTTTTATTAATTCAAAAAAATTCTTTGAAATTCGGGTAAAAATAGTCATTCAAAAACTCATGAATCTGGAAAATCGTATTTTCTGACCTAAATCGACATGCCCCGACCTCCTAAATGGCCTTTAAAAAATCTGTAAAAATAGGCAATAATATTTCTTATAAAAACGAATCAAATTAGGGGGTAGGGTCTTTACATTTTCAAAAACAGCATTTTCGATGGGAAACCTAATGTATATACTTGGGAAACCTAATGTATGCTTGGCGGGTTTTTCGTTCAAATACGATTTCAGTCTGCACCAGGGTTCGGGAATATTCACTCACTTTCGTACGCGAAGGTAAACGTATCAAATATTCTGTATTGATTCTCCTTCGCGAACGAGAAGCATAAAACCAGTCTTGATAGTTCGCGTTCGCGAATGTTAGGTAGAAAAAATTTCCGCTGTTGTTCGTACGTGTATGTATTTAGTCTGTTCCAATAGCAGTCCGGTTTACAGGATTTAGTCAGAACTTACAGGAAGTCGTTCCTATTGACATAAAACCTGTAAGTGGGAACACATTTGAGAGAGTAACTGAGCAACTGTTCCTAGTCAGAAGTTACAGGATTTAGTCCGGAGTTTTTTTTTCCTGTAAGTTCATGAAAAGTGTCAAACGATCAGCTGATTTGCATGCATTTGCAACAAAAACAGCGGTGAAAGCAAATAACCTTATAATTGTAAAAAAATTGAAGTAAACA
>NW_016157926.1:158923-183468 GCF_001687245.7 Rhagoletis zephyria
ACATTTGTCTATATCTATCTCGATTCGTTTTGGCTGTTACAAACAACCGTTATGTGAACAAAATTAATATACCCTTGTGCACAAGTGCGCTCGGGTATAAAAATTCTTAATTCAAAATTTGAATTTTTACGTATTCGATAATATTCAATTGTTATTTGTAATTTTTAACTGTTAAAAATTATTGAAAAAAAATAAAAATCCATAATAACGATTATTTTTTATCGTAGAAATGAAAACCTTAAAATAACGATTAAATTTGACTGAAAACATAAAAATCCAATATCAAGATTTATTCTGCCGAAGGCTTCATACCTTTCATGAAAATCAGAAAATCGTACTTTAACAGATAACTGCACTTGAAATTTTTTTTATATTCAAACCTTGTATCTGAATAATCAGTTGTAGAGGATTCAGCACCGATTTTGATGATTTTCTTAGTAGACTTTGTATGATTATTTACAAAATAGCTCACGAAATTTCTCGGTTTTAGCTGTACAAATAAAGGAGTTTTACAGCAAAACTCCATATCTGAACAAACAGTTGAATGGAGGCAATAGGTTATAGTGACCTGATCCTTGTAATTTTTACTATTCACTTTCCTAGAAATAGCATAGAATTCTTGAAAATCAATCAGAAGACTTTCAATAATAATATGCAATTGTTTTTTTTTTATTTATTGTTAAAAATGGTTAAATAAACCATTCAATATTGTTAATGGAAGTCTGCTGAAAAGAAACAGAGTTTTCTGACCGAGAAAAAATGATTTTTAAGAATTCTATATTTCTACGAAAAAGTGTTTTTCCCACATAAAATACATAGACAACTTCATCGGCTTCTAGATATCTTTTTTTTTGGACAAAAAATTCGGGTATTATTTTTTTCCAGGTGAGAGCTTAACATTTAACATTTTTTTCTTCCTGCATGTATTTTTGGATCGCCCTAATTTATAAGGTTGATTGAACTCATCACCATGGGGTTTGAATCCTGAGTTCTCGAATATCCAATATCTGGAAACTAGAAAATGCTTTCTAATTTTGTATTGAGTCTCGGGAAAATATTCCACTGACGATTTCTTATAAAAGTATGTTTTTCAACACGCTCTAAGATTCACAATTTGAGGGTAAAAAGTTAGAAAAATAAAACTCCAGCAAGTATTTCTGATTCAAAATTCGATTAACACAATGATTTCAATTTAACTGGCAGAACTTTTTTAAGGAAATGCTGTTATTTTATGTAATTGGCTTTTACGAATAACTCGAAAACAGAGTTTTACCCAGGCAAATTGTGGAACACCCTAGCAAATATGTAAGTATATACATATTTATATGGACATAAGTACATATGTATGTATGTACTTTTTTATGCGCATTCTACTGACTGTTTTTGAAAATCGCAGATTAAAGCTACCATAATATGAATACTCTTGGCAATAAATTTAGGTAGTAAAATTTATGTGCGTTAATGCAGTGTAAGAAATGGCTTTATTTATGCTGTGTACGCGAGGGTTTATTCAGGATTTCACTTGGAAACTCTTTCACTCAGCAATCATTATGAGCATTGCCATAATGGGTGATATCGTTTAGTAAAACATGCTTTAAAAATTCCCATAAAAAATATATAAAATTGTGCGCACTAAGCTTTCGGCGGCCGCTGTGGTGGTGTAGTGGTAAGCAGTGCGCGCTTCCACTGTGTAGGGCGTGGGTTCAATCTCCGGTCAAAGCAACATTGCAAAAAAATGTAGGAAAAACGTTTTTTCTTAACAGCGGTCACCTCTAGCATTCAATGGCAAACCTCCGAGTGTATTACTACCATGAAAAATACAATCCCCGTTCGAAGTCGGCGTAAAACTGTAGGTCCCTCCCATTCGTGTGACAACATCCAGGCGCACGCCACAAATCGGAGGAAAAGCTCGGCCAAACACTAACATATGTGTCAGCGCCAATCTATTATTATTATTAATAAGCTTTTCATGTGAATAAGTAGCAAATAAAAAAAAAAAATATTTTTCAAGCATAAAAGTATTATCATAATTCCTGATCGTTATACAAAAGCAATAACTACATCGACTTGGAAATATGTGGATTAAAAAATCTAATCGATTTGTTAAACCTTTAAGTAATAAGCAGGGCTGCAAACTGGTTTTGAACCGAACCGGTTTTTGAACCGAACCGTTTTTATTTTGAAATGCCAAAACCGAACCGAAAAACACTCCGAACAATGGTTCGGTTCGGCTCAAAATTAAAATCCACTAAGCATTTTTCAGGTTTTGTAATACTTGGTCTAAAAATGCAACCCGTATAGTAAAAGTGCAAAATTTTTTTTGTTTGATGGCAACTCCGTGAGTTGTGATTTCGTCCATATAAAGAAGATTTTTTTTATATAGAAGGATATGCTTAACAATGCCTGTTAAATAAAAAATTTATAAAACTCGGATTTTTGCAGTTTGGATTAAAAAGTTTGATGCAATTTTGTTGAAATTTGTAGATTTTTTCTAATTTTCGTACAAAGTTTGAAATTATGGATTTAAATGCTTGTTGTTATATAACGAGCTATACATTTATAAAAAGCTAATTAAACCCACAAAAGAAAAATAGTCAAATGCCGCACTAATATTATTTTGATCATAGGTATACTTGTACATATGAAGTTAAGGCCAAGTTTAAGCTCCAGCTTACCAAAAATGAGGTTTTCAACATTAAGCCAAGATTTTGAGGGTAAATTCAAAATTCTGAGTATGCTGTTTTAATCTACATACTCGACTAGGCTCACCACTTGTTCAAACCTTAAAAAGTTTATTAAAAGTTGTCTAATTTCACTTTGATTGCGTTGATTTTAAATATTTTTGTTTCTCTTCCATAGAAAATAATTGTCCAACATACATACTTTGTATGGAAGAAAATCCGTGAAAAATTGCTAAAGGTCAACTTGAAACTTACAAATTTTTTCCTAGAAATTCTTATTAAAAAGTTTGCAATTTAGATGAAACGGTGCAGTAAATTCATAGTTTTTGCACAAAGTTTGAAAATTGAGTTTATTTGGTTAAAAAAAATAAGCATTAAATAAAGAAAAGAAAAATAGACAATACTTGATAAAATGTCGCGTCCCTATTTTTTCGACCACTCTACATGTGGATTTTAAATTTGATCTCAATAACAAAACCTTTGATTTTAATATTTGGGATTTGTCATATTTTAGTAATATTTATATACTTTAGCATTAAGAAATTGAACCACTTGCACCGAACCGAACTGCGGTTGAGGGATTCTCGTGAACCGGTTCTGGTACCGGTAAAATTTTTTTCTAAGTGGTTCGAACCACTGAACCGAACCGATTTTTGGAATGGTTTGCAGCCCTGGTAATAAGGGACGCCAGTGTAGTTGTGCAGAAACCATATGAAGATTGTACTGAATGCAACATCGCAAATGTAATCTGAATTAAAAGTAGGAAGTAGCTCTTGAAGAATGGAAAATTAAGTTAAAATATTAACAAATAGTATCTATGCAAACTGCTGATAAACCTACGAAAATCTCACGTGTTGTTTTTTTTTAGTGTCACTCCCTTCTCTCGACCAAAAAAAAAAACCCTAAAGCATTCTTCTTGTTTTTATTTCAATCAATGGAGTTCCAGAAATAAGTACTATAAAAAATAAATCAAATCTTTGAACAGTTTTAGCCTTAACATATTTATTTAAGCGAAAAAGTAGCGAATTTACTAATGTTTTCATTTCCACTCTCAAAAATCATAATTGCTTTTTATTAAACACTTTGGAAACTCTTCAATTAGAATGTTCATATTAGAGACAATGGAAGTTGGCAACAAATACAACATATCTGTGAAGTTTCCAGAGTATGTAACCAAATTAAAAAAAGGCAGATATTCTTTCGCAGCTATTTTGTAATTTTTGAAATTTTACGATTTTTTATTTTTAATAATTTGAGATACTTAAAAATGTTAAAATTAAACGCCAAAACGTACGAATCTAGTGTAATAAAACTAGTATGCCACCAAATGAAAAAAAAAATACATTGAGTAAAGGATGACTACATATGTATGATTTGGGAAACTAAAATTTAATTTTTATTCTTTTTATTGGCATACTTGAAATTCCTTCTTAAATTGTTATATACACGAGAAAGGTAATATACATACATATACATATAGGCATAAGGAATACTGTGGAAAAAGCTTTCACGCCAATATGTAATCACTTTTAAAAAATATGACTTTTAAGTTAAAACGTGCGAGTAAAAGTGTTAGCTGAATGTGTATGGTGCCACGGGGCGTATACGTTACATACACAATTACGGGTATATGAGTGCGAGTTGACATTTTTACCTTTTTTTAGTATGTATATCTTTTTTAAGATTTTATTTTAATTACAATTTGTGAAGGGATATTGTCTTTTATGCAAAACTAAAGATAATGCATGGTGTAAGATAAGTATGCCACCATTTTGAATCAAAAACACGTTTTTGCCGAAAAATGTAACAACTCGTGAGATTTATTCATATGTGCATTCCCCATGAGATGAACAAACGAATCACATTAAACTCCTGAGATTAAAAACTGCATGTTATTACGCTTGGACTTATTCAGTAACTGTTATAATATATATGTATATATGTACATATATGGGTTCTAAAGAAGGTGCCTACGGTATAAGGATTACTTTTCAGTATTGTATTTTTCATAAGTATGTAGTAAAGTTCCGGAGTGTAGATAATCTACACTGGAATATTTTTACCGCTGGGTTACTCAATTAGAATAAACATAGTTTACGTGTGTGGATAGATTCGCCGCCTTTGGGACTATCATCAATCTTTTCCTATGCACTACATATGTGTATACAAACATTTATGTGACATTCCAGCTTAATTCGGACACCATTTGGCATTTCTCACTCTCTCAATTATGCAGAGAAATTTTTGCTCTCTACAATTCAGCATTTGTACCTTCTTGATTTTACTGCATTTAAATTTGTTGGTTTTTCATTGGTTTAAACATTAAAACACAAAAAAAAAAAGGACCAAGCTTAAAAGTTGCGGAATTAGTGACAGTGTTTTAAAACAAATTTCAAGAAAATTAAGCAGCGCGTCTTTTTTGAAAATCCATATTTTACATTAAAATTTTTATAGGATTGTGGTTTCAAAAATTCTTTCGATTTTAAATACTTAAGGATATTCCCAAAATGTTTTGAAAATGAAAAAACAAAAACAATGTTCCAAATCTGCCCATTTTCGCTAAGTTGTGAACATTTAAAAAAGGATGAGTTTTTAAATCGATTTCTCAAAATCACTGAAAAAAAACACATTTGAAAAAAAATCAGGGAAGCCTCTCTCAGTTGGTATTATAACTACAGTGACCGTTCGTGCCGATTTTGGCGGGGCAGTACCGATTTTGGGAAAATTGTCCCGCTCAATATTTTTTAAAAATCGGGACGTATAAGTGTCCCAATTTTTCAATTAAATCCCGATTTTCAGCATTTTCTTCATTAATGTAACAAAAGTTCCCCTGTATTCGTTATCACAAAGAACGTAGATTTCACCGGGCGACACTAAATTTTACACACTAAAAAATTAATAGATATATTCGCGAAACTATGGGTAAGTTATAGTAAACCTGCGTACTTAATGTTTCTCTTACTTTTGAAATAAAGAAAAAATGATTTTTTCAAAAAATTATTTTAAAAATTAAGTGCAATGTAGGGTAAAAATAAGAGTATCGTATAAAAGAAAAAAAGCTGTAGAATTATAACAGAATACATCTTTTGGTGCTTAAGGACGAATGGGTATGGAAAATGTCCTTAACAAATTTTGTCCTTAAATATCCTTGAAAATTTGAAATATTTTTTTTTGAAAAAATTATTGTTTGAGGACGAATATACACACGCCGTTATGGTTATGCTTTACTCTGTCAAACTGGTACTCTCGCTTTATTGCAGGCTATCATTAGCCGTCATCGATTCGCCCACAGTTAGCGAGTAGCGAAACGAACGAACTCAAAATGAGGTACAATCAAACTCGCTTGGTCATCCTTGCTATCTCACTTTGTTGTTGCTTTCACATTCAAAACTTTTCGTTAAGCGACCGGAATTCAAAGCAGCGAAGTGGCTATTATTGTCTCATTTTGTTTTAAAGTTTTTATAATGATTTATAACGTTTTTTTTTTTTTTAATATGAAACGATTGAAACTTGAAGTGAAGACAATGTAAGTAAAAACTTCAAACTTTATACAAAATTTGACAAGTCAACGGTAAGTCCAAACGACTTAAAATTTGCACTGTATTAAACCAAATGGGCTGCCAATCTGCATACTCAAAAAAAAAAAAAGATTCTAAAAAATCTGATTAAAATGTTCAAAATTTTGATCAACATTTGTTTAAATTCGTCGAATTTTTATAAATGTTCTAAAAAGTTGTAATTTTGATATACTTACATGATAATAAGTTTTATTTTCATAAAAAATAGTAAATATTCAAAAAAAAAAAAAGAAAAGTGGCCAAAACTTGCCAAAATGGCTCTTCTCGCCACGGCATATATTGTGTGTAAATATACATTTTTGCGATCACTTTTCACTCTTTATTTTGTTTTTAATCAAAGTGTATTAAAAGAAGTTGCTGTCTTTTTATTCTAAAAAGAAAATTGCATGTTCGGATCGGATGCTTTAGAAATGTCCCGATTTTGTTCCACATAAATCTAGTCACCATAACTATAACATAAAATATTTTGAAAAAAATCTGAGATGCAAAACCCAAATGGAGTCCGGATTGGGCTGGAATGCTCCATATTGATTTTTGCTGTCAGCCGCAGAAAGAATAAACAGTAGTCAAAAGCTGCAAACGAAATTGTAGCATTTCATAAAACTACTAGCAAATCCATATTTTCTCCAAGTATCTTTCGAAATAAGTAAGCTTTGTGTTTTTACTTTTCATGTGAGTAACATAAAAATATAAGCAGGATATGTATTTGTTGTGTGGTCTTATTACTTCCCTCATTGTTTAAGTACATAAATAAATTGGTAATTACTTGTGCTTATGCTTAGACTATGCATTTGCTTATTTAGGTAGGTAGAGATCATTTATGAATCGAAACATAGATACATATGTATGTACATACTAGGGATGCCAATCCCGAAAAATTTGAGATATCGAATTTATAGTAAGAACTTGTTTAAGATTTTGAATTATGATTTTAGTAAAATGCCCTTTTGACTACAATTAACAAAAAGTTTGAAACTGTGCTTCTAAATTGCAGACTGAGCTTTTTTGAAGAAAATTTAAATGAATGTACTCCTAGTGTCCCTTATGTAAACGAAACAGAAAGTTTTATTTCATTTCAGTTACATAACTTTTTAAATTAATCTACTCCAATTTTCTCAAATCGAAAAACTTATAATTTATCCGACGTGCTGGTAAAACGAAGTTCAAATATTTTGTAATGGAGGAGATAGGGGTCATTTCATTATCAAATGGCTTATGAGTACCGCTTGACAGTTCAGCCTTAAAATGTTGAGGCCGATGGATGAGTAGAATAAAGTGTTTTTGTATTTTTTGTTTGACTTTTTTTATTAATCATTACTATTTGTATCTACACTTTGAAATTTTTGATATAAATTTTTAGACAAATTTTGGATATGTAGTAGTAGCGTGGTGCCGAAAATTCGCCTTTTTGTGCTTCTACTTCTAAAAGCAAAAACATGGTGTATTATGCTGTGAAAAAAATCTTTGAGAAGGATGGAAAATTTTGGTCAATATCTTAGGCTCGCCCAAGTCGATTAAAGTTAAATGTGTTAAAAAACTTTCAAAGCTTACTTCGATCGTAAATTTAATGCTCTACAATAAAGTTATGATGCCAAATCATGTAGGACCAATACTTTCAAGGATAATTATAATTTTAGTAAAAACAATTTTTTTCATTTATTTATGTATTAAATTTTAAATTTCTGATTTTTTTTTTAATTTTCGTTTATTTTTTTTATTACATAGCCAATGTACCAGCATACCCAAGATTTTTCTAAAAATTCAGATTAAAAAGTTAAATATTTAGATAAGAATTTTTCTAAATTCTGTATGGAGTTAGAATGTTTGACTTATGTGGTTTTGATTAAAGCAGAAACTATATTTTTATAAAAAGAATAAAAAAAAAATTGCACCATGCACTCACTTTTGATCAATCACATGGTTTTTTAAATACAATTTAAAAAATATATTACTTTAAGATTTGTCAGTAATTAGTAATCAGTTTATCGTAAATTTTAAATAGTTTTATTTCATGGTATGTTTAATTGCTTTCAGTTATTGAATTTTTATTCATATTCATAAAAGTTATGTCTCAATGTGAATCCCGGGACTACTTAAAAAAATATCCCGAAATTCCGAGATCACGATTTTCCGCATATTTTGGCATCCTTAGTACATACATACATACGCGCACACACTTATATAGAGCTGAACAAATTTTGTTACTTTCCATAATCTCCCTTTAATCAATTTCCCTTATATATAGTAGTGTATTAGCTAATTTATATGCAAAGAAGGACGTGCACAATTTTCTGGCCACATCACCTTCGGGCACAAAATTTAACAAAAACATAAATATTTACATGTGCTACGTTTTGAATATACAGGGTCAATAGCTAAATATTTGAGTACGTCAAGTTCAGGCAGTATCATCATCTCTTAATGATTCCACTTTGGCGTTGGCTTTGGATTTCACAAATAAATGGATATTTTACGATTTATGCATTATGACACTGCCGCTAGGTGAAATTTGTATAGCTGAGAAGAAGCATTTTAATAAAGACGTACAACTATAATCGTATCTATAGTATTTCTCAACGCTTGAAATATAATTTGAGTCTACATACATAAATATATAAAAAGGAAGGTAAATAATAAGTTGGTGTTACCGTGCCTAAAACGTAACAGCATCATCCAAAAATATGTGATTTAAAATATCACATTTAGTTTTTATATAGATGCAAAATACAGTCGAAGTAGGATTTTGGATAAGCATGTGATCCTGCGCTGGGCACGCCTGACTTAGAATATATACCAAACGGACATAAATTTGAGTTCTTTAGATGTCTTTGTTTAGTTTAGGTGGTGAACATCGTTCGACGATTTCTGTTCTGTTTACGATAGGCTGAATTTGGTAGCGATACGAAGAACTAGATCGTACGGTACTCTATCCCTTAAGATACCGAAAATCTTTTTTCAATTCCCTTTTGAGCCACTTCATCTCTAACTCTACCTGGATATCAACTACGTTCAACGAGCATACATTTTATTTATTCACTCCGACGATCTCGGTTTAAGAATCCACTGTAGCTGTTGGTGTTGTTGTAGCGGTTACTAAAATCCTGCTCGAGTCGGCTCATCCATCTGCGTTGTCGTCTGGTTCAGCTAAGGAAAGGCACCGAAAGTGCGTGACTTCGACAAGGGCTGTCCATAGTGGCCGTGAGTCATGTGGCAACTCTCCGCATTCCGGGCACTGTTTGGGCACATCTATATTTACTCTGCTCAGGTATGAGTTTATCCTGCTGCAATAGCCAGAGCGAAGTTGAGCTGTTGTTGTGCGTGTTTACCGAGGCAGACAAAGTTCTGTTCAGTTGACGAAGGGACGTCAGGAGGCATCTCTACGAACTGACTTGACGAAGTCCAAAGGTTCATAAAACAACCTCTGGACCCAACTGCATACCGACAGGCCCGACATGGCATTTACAGGTCGAGAGTCTATATAACTCGAGACCGACTCCCTGTGAATCGAGTCGCGAGCCAAAGTGCCGTGTCCTGGCAAGTCTGTAGCTTCATCCACTGTGTCCTGCTAGTCCCCGGTGACAACAAGTGCGCTGCATAATTGCATTTTATGTTGCCAACAACCTTACTTTATCTTTGCACCAGGTGCTGCCGGCCAGCGGCTTGAGGACCTTGTTGCGGCTCTGTACTCTGTTGACAATTGCGGTTGCATGCGCCGAGAAGAGAGCAGTTTGTCGAAGGTAACTCCGAGGATTTTTGGGCTATTCACCGTCGGAATTGGTTCGTCATCGACGTGAATACACAGCTGCAGTCTGACCTCCTTCGTCCAGGTGGCAAATTAGGTTGCCGAGCATTTCGTAGGGGAGAGGGTTCGGTTCTTTGCAGTGAAGAAGCGAGAAAGCTCGGAGAGGTAGCCGTTTACTTTGGAGCACAATTCATCAATTTCATTCCCAGACGCCATTATCGAGCAGTCATCAGCGTAATAGGCAATAGAGACTTCCTCTGGTGGTTGAGGGAGCTTTGATATTAGCAATTAAACAGAAGTGGGGAAAGGACACCACCCTTTGGAACACCCTGTTTAATTTTTCTTGGTTTGCTGGTTTTGTTTCTAAAGATGACCGTTTGAGTCCCTGAGTGAGAGAGGAAGCCTCAATGTTTTCTAGTAGCGTGGAGTGGCTGACGGTATCAAACGCCTTTGACAGATCGAACTCTACTAGAACCGTTCTCTCACAGGGGCGGTTTCGGTTAAGGCCACGAGTTATCTGTGTGTTTATGGCGTTAAGTTCTGCTGTTGTTGTGCTATGCACTTTTCGGAATGCATTCTGACGTCTCGCTGGAGTCAGGTGGTTTGTGTAATGCGGGAGTAGAAGGGCCTCTAGTGTCTTCGCTACCGGGGAAAGTAGAGTTATCGGACGATAAGAGTCTCCTTTGTTGAACACTTTCCCCGGATTTAGCAGTGGGAGCACTCTCCCCATTTTCCAGATGTCTGAAATGATGACAGTGACCATAGACAGGTCGGGGACCTTGGTTGATAATCCATTCCCGCAGGACCCAAATTTTTCAGCATCAGCATGCAAATTCCGTCGGGTCCTATGACTTTGGAGGCTTTCGCCTTCCCGATGGCTACCCTCACTTCGCCGCAGGTCTGAACTTTACTGGCTAGTGATAGGTTTTGAAGAACACTCACCGGGAATAAGTAATCCTTCTAATTCATCAGTTTACATGCCAACATAAAACTGGTTGCTTACAAAGCCCTTGGTACGGCGACTCTGTCGATCACTTAACAATTTTACTGATATAGAACCATATAAAAAGCAATTTCACAGCTTGGCAAACGCGATTTTACATAAATTAACTTAAATTTCTAATCAAGTTAATTTTCCGACTTTCCTCCCAGTTTGCACAATTCTATGATCAATCGAAAAGGACTAATCATTTTCGCTTATTAACTATTCGAACAATTTGTTTAATATTCGTATTGTTTTCTGTTTCATTACTTACGTGACTTTTCAGCCGTTGATGTCTTCTCCACACTTTCCGTTCGCAACTTGGCGCCCGCACCATTACCACCGTTGCCATTGCCGCCATTACCGCCGCGTTTGCCATGTCCCTGATGCTGTTGTTGTGATCTCAGCTGTTGACGCTGTCTGCCCTTGCCATTACCATTGCCGTTGCCGTTGCCGTTGCCGTTGCCGTTGCCGTTGCCGCTANTTGTGATCTCAGCTGTTGACGCTGTCTGCCCTTGCCATTACCATTGCCGTTGCCGTTGCCGTTGCCGTTGCCGTTGCCGCTACCATGGTGTCCATGATGCTGCAGCTGTTGCTGTTGTTGCTGTTGTACTTGACTGCCAATCGTAGCCGAGTACCTTTTTTCCTGTTTGCTGCGTCCACCATTCGATCCATCTGGACTCTTATTTAGCTTCTTGTTGTTGTTATTGCCGTTTTTGTTGCGCTTGCCGCTGTTCCCAACGGTAGCTGCTGCCGTATCAACGGGCGTAGCGCTGTCATCGACGCCTTCAACATTTGTACCACGCGCTGTACGCTTCACCAATACATCACCCGACTCCAGAGACATCACCAACTTGGCACTCGCTAGCTCAGCCGGAGAGGCGTGCAGGGAATGTGAATGCGAACGTTTCACTTTACCGCCAAATGTTTTGACATTTCGCTGGTCTGCAGCGTCGGTGGTGGTGGCGGCAGCAGCAGCAGCAGCGTTCGAGCTATGGGAACCTCTTAGCCCATAAATCAATGTCGGTTGGCAGACTAATGCTACCAATAAGAGGACGCAAACCATTAGGAGATTCATTTTAAGGAAAAGTTGTCGTGTTGATTGTTGCTGTTGTTGTTTTTGTTGTTGCTGCTTTTGCTGCTCAGCCTCTAGGGGAGTCGGTTTTCTGGGCTTGGTGGCAACGCTTCCAGCCCGAATCCCAGTGCGAGTGCTGCGGCTTGGTTTTCTCGTTGTCCAACGCCGTTGCTGTTGTTGTAGCTGCCTGTTGGTGTGCAGATTTGCTGGTGAACTATTGACCAAGAAAAAATCTCTGTAATGACATAGAGAACACAAGGAAAAAAGTTATTGAAATGTGGCAAGCAGTTTGGGCGAAAAGGAAATTACTAAATAAAAATATCTAGTATCCATTGGATAGTTGCAGTTTTTTTTGATTGCTTTGCGAAATTTAATTGGGTTTGTGTGTATAGGTGCAGTGCCTTTGTACGAAGATGAATGGTTGCAGTTTTTTTTTCCTTCATTTTATTTACTATCTGTACTTGTTTCGATGTGAGCGGAAGCGGAAATGAGAAAGAGCTTCAAATTTAGAAAGCTGCTTTTTATTCCGAATGCTTGCTTAGAGATATTTTTTGCACTATCATCCTAAAAATGTACAGATATTTTATCTTTTAAGTAGATACTCACTACGTTCATAAATAGTTTACACACATACAAATATATAAGTTAGACAATAAATAATAGACATACATAAAAATGTTCGCCAAGTGTTTGGCTTAGCTATCCCTTCAACTCGTCGCGTGTGTCTTGATGTTGCTACTCAAACGAAGGGAGCTACAGTTTTATACAGCCTCTGCTGAACGGCAGCAGGTTTTTATATTTGGAGGCTTGCTTGACAGCCTCTGCTGAACGGCAGCAGGTTTTTATATTTGGAGGCTTGCTTGCCAATGTAAATGAGTACTTTTTCCTAGCAATGAATAAATATAAAAAACGGCTGAATTTAGCGGACTGCCCCGCCCACTACACTAGGGGCGGATATGGTTAATTTATCCGTTTTCAATGAAATTCGATTTGCAACTTAGATTAACCTAGGAATACATAAATCTAAACGATGGGAGATAATCGGTCAACTGCCACGCACACCAGTCATCCGAATGCTTGATTCTAAAGTGGCAAGGACTAGTAACGATCCTCCGAAATAACAAAAATTTGGTGCAAGATCTATTTTTGCATAAAAACCCCGAGATATATAACAAATTGTGTGGACTGGCGACCAGCTATGCCCCCCGTCACTAGTTTCACTATTTCAGATATACAACTTTCTAGCTTAATCCAAGTTGCAAACCGTATTTCATTGGAATCGGATAATATTTACCAATTGGGCCCCTTGTGTAGTGGGCGTGGAAGATCGCCAATTTTCACCAGTTTTCTATAAAAAGTGAGCCAATGCGATTTTCAGTAGAAATTCTTGAGCTTGAGAAAATTTCTTTGGTGCTCATTTTTTATGTATGAAAATTTACTCACACTTTACTCAATCTTTGCAGAAGGTGCAGTGTTACGAATCTGAAAGCAGGTTTAAAAAATTCTAAACGATGAGACTAATATGACGGCTTTCTAATTTAAGAAGTTTGTGAATTTTAATAGAAAATAGTGAAAACTAGGTTTCTCTTAAATTAAAATATTAAATAAAGTTGGAAAAAGTTGTCTATCATTTTCTGTGTATGTGTAGTTAAATAATAACAATAAGTCAATAGATTTTTGGCAAAATTTGGCAGACATTTTTTCCGCAATTTTGAAATTTAATAAAATTACATTTTATTTATACTTACAAAAATGTCTGTTTCTCACTATTATAAATGAGGAATTAATAATTTTTCAGATTACGATTTGAAAAAAATTTAGGTTAAAACAAAACCCAGGGTGCTGGATACGCCTCTAGCGAACTCTGAAATTTTAAGGATTTTCTGATACGTACAGGACTGTAGCGTTTACAGGCGCAAAATGCGAAAATTGGACATTCATGTAAATCTTAGAGTCGAGGGGCCATCTTTCAAGACATTCCTAAGAAATTTTATTCGACTCTAGTACCGATTTGAAGACCTTAATTTTTAGTATTTCGTCCCGCTGGATTATCTAATCATACCAGTGTGCGTCTTTATGAACTATTCAAATAAATACTATAACATAATTATTAAATGCTTATTTCACTTATAATGATTAACGCCACTGCAGCCATGGGCGTAGCCAGGTAGGGGCAGAGGGGTGCTCGAGCCCCCCCTAACTTTCAAGTTTTCCTTATATATATATAAAATAGTACCCTGAAATGCCAGCTTAATAGGGTCGAATTAGAAAAGAAAGAATTACGATATTTTATACTTGCTGATAATTATATGATTTCTCATTTCATTTAAAAGATGCAGCAAAAATTTCATATTTTAATGTTAACTTAAATTTGAAAAAGAATATTCGACGAACCAGCGTCTATGGCTGTAATTTAACTTTAAGCCTTCCCATAGTATTGTTAACTTTCAAGGAAAGACGAAGTAAATAAAACTGACCAAAGAATTTTTTTTTTTTTTAGTACTGAAAACAAAGCCATGTAGCCTTAAGCAAGGACAAGACAGCGATTACATCAATTATTACTGAGCTGTTTGTAGCACCTTATTCCATAATTCAAATTATAATTTTTCTCTGACCTTTAAATATTTCAAAGTATGCTTGAAAATGTACATCTAAAACGCTTAACAGTTAACAAAACATATGTGCAGCCCTAAGTTTTGTAAAATTATCAGCCATTTTGCTCTTTAAATGGCAAAAGTTTTTCAATTGCTTAATGCAAGCAAAAGAAACAAAAATCAGTTTAATGGGAAACCAAAAGGCAGGCCAGAAAAGAGAGGAGGGAGTAGGTAGGTCGCAAGCAAATCGTTTTGTNAGGATAAGACAGCGATTACATCAATTATTACTGAGCTGTTTTTAGCACCTTATTCCATAATTCAAATTATAATTTTTCTCTGACCTTTAAATATTTCAAAGTATACTTGAAATTGTACATCTAAAACGCTTAACAGTTAACAAAACATATGTGCAGCCCTAAGTTTTGTAAAATTATAAGCCATTTTGCTCTTTAAATGGCAAAAGTTTTTCAATTGCTTAATGCAAGCAAAAGAAACAAAAATCAGTTTAATGGGAAACCAAAAGGCGGGCCAGAAAAGAGAGGAGGGAGTAGGTAGGTCGCAAGCAAATCGTTTTGTAACTATGCAGCCATAGTAGCAGCTGTACTACTGCTTATACATATACATATATACATGCAAAAAAACACACACACAACCACAACAAAAAAGGCAAAAACGAAAAAATGAAACAAAAGATAAAAACAAACCGCTCTACATTGAGAATAGTCAAGTGTTTAAAACTNAACACACACACAACCACAACAAAAAAGGCAAAAACAAAAAAATGAAACAGAAGATAAAAACAAACCGCTCTACATTGAGAATAGTCAAGTGTTTAAAACTTCATTAATGCCAGATCAGCGCATTGCAAAATCAGCTGCCTTCCTGCATGTGGGAGCTACAATGAAAAAAAAAAAAACAAACCTAAAATGGAAGAAATATGAAGCGCAAGAGAAGAAAAGTTTACGCTAACATGAATCAACTATATACTAAGCAATTTCTCGTCAACAGCTGCGACAGGGATTGCGCAAAAATGCACTGCTTGCTCTTTGCTGTGCATCACTCTGGTGTTTTTGTTTTAGTTTTGTGCGCTTTGAATTCAAGCGCACATTCTGTTGCCGANAAATGAAAAAAACAAACAAACCTAAAATGGAAGAAATATGAAGCGCAAGAGAAAAAAGTTTACACCAACATGAATCAACTATATACTAAGCAATTTCTCGTCAACAGCTGCGACAGGGATTGCGCAAAAATGCACTGCTTGCTCTTTGTTGTGCATCACTCGCGTGTTTGTTTTAGTTTTGTGCGCTTTGAATTCAAGCGCACATTCTGTTGCCGACGAATGAGGAATGATTGGAGACATGTGTGGCGTATTTCACACTTGTGCCAATTGCCAACAACTTTAGATTTGGGAGGCAAAGCTTAGCGCACGAAGAGACAGCAAATAAAAAACTTGAAGCTTCATTCATTTGTGCAATTCGATTTTCAGAATGCGCTTCTGTGAGTTTTCAGTGGCATTTTTATTTATTTTTGCTTTTTTAGGGAAAATCTTGTTCTGAATCCATCCTGATCAGTGTTGCCATTTTGGCCGTTTTCCGGCTAGATTTAGCAGTTAGCGATAGCCAACAGCCGTTTAAAAAAAAAAAAAAGTTAGCCGTTTTTAGCCGATTTCGATATTTGCCGTATTTTNACTTTAAGCTTCATTCATTTGTGCAATTCGATTTTCAGCATGCGCTTACTGTATGTTTTCAGTTCCATTTTTATTTCTTTCTGCTTTTTTAGGGAAAATCTTGTTCTTAATCCATCCTGATCAGTGTTGCCATTTTGGCCGTTTTCCGGCTAGATTTAGCCGTTAGCGATAGCAAACAGCCATTTTGCAAAAAAAAAAGTTAGCCGTTTTTAGCCGATTTCGATATTTGCCGTATTTTAAATTAAAAAAATTCAAATATATGTACATATAAGTTTCCATTTTAACATATTTGGCGACCTAAAATCAATTAGAAACTGCTAGCCTTATCCCGGAGAAAATTTTCATGTCGGACTGTGTTAAGTATATAAAATTGAAAGAANGCTGCTAGCCTTATTCCGGAGAGAATTTTCATGTCGGACTGTGTTAAGTATATAAAATTGAAAGAATTTTCTCTAATACGAAAAGTCTTAAAATACTGGGCCAATTTCAATGAGCGACATTTCATTTTTATGAAAGTATAGCTGATTACTTACAAACACCATTTAGTTCAAAATTTCATATTTTATTCAAAAATAATGAAAATTCTGCATTNATTAAAAAATACTGGGCCGATTTCAATGAGCGACATTTCATTTTTATGAAAGTATAGCTGATTACTTACAAACACCATTTAGTTCAAAATTTCATATTTTATTCAAAAATAATGAAAATTCTGCATTCTTTTTTAATTTAAAATTTTAGTATACTAAAGTACAAATTTAAGGTAGCTGGCACTTACCGTTGATTATGGAAAATTTTTTGTTGACAGTGTTCCGCATTTTTCTCCATATAAAAAAATTTTAGAAATACTTTTTATGGAAAAAATTCGTAACACCGAAATAAAAAATTTTACAATATTGTTATATTAGGTTTATATTAGCTTATTTAGGCGCGACTGCTAACACTGGGCGCCTAAATGCATGCTATTTATGCAATTTATGGAATTTTTGCACATACACTTCTCAACTGCCATGTAATAAAACTTTCTTAAGTTTTATTTTGCATTATTTTTCACACTGATGCCATCACCACGGGACGAGGTGTAATATTTGGAAAAAAGGCAAAGTGACCGTATCGAACCCGAACCGCCAAAAGGGCGTAAGCGACAAAATGCTCGATTTTCTGTTTTTGACAAAAATCGATTACTTACCACCATACGCTCCAGCTGTCAAAGCTTTCAAAGTCCTACGAAGTACCGTTACAAAGTTATAGCGAAAGGAATTTTGGCTTAAGCGCTTAATTGTACTATGTTTACATTGTTTTGTGCCCGCAATGTCGATTAAGCCTTTTTCACCGTGAACAATTTTTCATTGCAGCGGGGAATTGTTACATTTTTGTGTGAAAGTTTTGCAGTGCCTCTATTTTTATTCCCAATATGGACTATTTACAAACAAAGATAAATACATACACATATTTGTGGAAGATTAAGATTTTTAAAATACTTTGTTATTGCAGAGCTTAACTAAAGGCGCACTCGTCCCATACAGCGGCACCGATTTTTCTGAAGAGTTAGTAGAAGAAAAAAATTCTGTGTTCCTTTGATGCTTGGCCAGGGGATATGGTTGCCCGGAAAAGCAGAAAGTTGCTTAAAATGACAATATTATGAAATGCGTGAGCCCGATAAGGAAACGTAGGCAAAACATGCACTTTTACAGGGCTGACTGTAAAACATTGCATTGTTCAACTTTGCATTCAACTTAACGCAGGGTTGCACAAAAAAAAAAAAAAAATTGAAAGGCTATATGTTGGCTGGCGGCCAACGTTGTTGAAAGCGATTAGTTGAAATGCCGTTCAACCAAAAGTTGAATGCAAAGTCGAAACGCCTTTTTATGGAGAATATTTTTTATATTCTTTCATATTTTCATATTTTTAACCATTCAACTTTTTTTCCGTGAAACCCTGCGTCGAGTTGAACGCAAAGTAGAAAAATGCTAATACTAATTAACATCTAACACATTTTGCACCATGGAAGAACAAAAATCAGCGAGCATTTCAATTCTGGCGTTACTGTTTTTGGACCACCCTAATGTACATACATATATTGTTTCCATATGTAGGCACATTAGGGCGCAGTAACGTAATTTCGAAAAAAGTGTACGGCATATTCGAGCTCTACTTTCGATTCTAAGAAAAAAATGATGAACAAACTACATACCAAAAATGACGTTTGACTTTACCAATTTGTAAAAGAAAAATCAGTGAATTATAATTTATTCTGAACGATATTAATTTTTATTTTCAAAATTTTGTGTTTTCTTCATAAAATATACTACTTCAGAAAATTGTGAGGGCCAAACGTTGTCTTTGGTATTTAGGTTGATCGCCATTTTTGCTTAGAATTAATAGTAGAATTTGAATTTGCTAAACACTTTGTTCGAAAAATTTTCTCCGAACAAATTATTCCGTTCTAATGTACATATAAAAATTTCATGGTGCTTTACTCCAATCTTTGATGGCTAGTACGTAAAATTAAATATTCCAAATTGAATATATAACACATAATATATATAAATGCGTACATAAAGCATTGGGTTGGATTGCACTAGACTAGATTAGGTTGGGTAGAATTGGATTTTCCAAGCATGCAGTTGCCCATTTTGTTTGAGCCCTAGAAAAGGAGTCTTTTACTCTCTCTTCAGTTAAAACAGATGTGCGAACAGAGTGATTACTGCTCTGCAATCTTTCCACGTTCCCTTGATGAATTGGGTAGGATAGCAGCGTTGCCACTGGACATACGATATTCGCAAACAATTTACAATCAAATTCTTGAAGTCTCAATGTGAATTCATATATTTACATGCATTTCAACTCATCTGCCGCTTCATTTTTCTCCCTAAATGTACGATATTGTTGCCATATATTTATGAAAAAATATGTAGAAATATCAATTATGTATAAGCAGAAACCAACAGCACTGCCAGATTGTATATATAAGCAATATAAGCTTTTGTTTAGAATTGCCAGCCCTGATTATTAACATTGTGGCATTAATTTTTCAAGGTTTTAATGCCTTAAATATTTAAATTGTTGACGCATTTGCAGCTAATGGCTACTTCTGCATTGTATTGTAATACTTACGTATGTATGTATATCTGTACATATACATATGTATGTTCTTACATGTTTATGTTAGCATGCGAAAAGTTCTTTTGATCACTGTGTGTGTGGGTTTTCATTTTAATCGCAACTTTAATTGCATTCACATTGTGGTCAGCAATTATCGCTTAAATTACCTTAATTACCCATTCGAAAAAGTAAACCGTAAAAGTATACATTTGCAATTTGCATTTAAATGCAATTTTTACTAGAATGCAGTATTTATTATGTACGCTGCATTTATGTACATTTACAAAGTGCTGATGTAAATGTGTGCGCAGTTGTACGCCTAAATATAGCTTTGTTGCGAATGCTTCTGCTTTCCTGTAAAAGTGATTGAAGGAAGTGGTGGGACGTAGTTTATACAAACACTTGTAGTAGTGTACGTTAGCTTAAAAGCCGTTTATTCAAGTTTCGTTTTTTTTATGGCTTAAAGTCGGTGAAAGCTAAAACTACATATATTTGCTTTAGTTTTTGCTGCGTTTCTGTAGAAAAGTAACGACATGGCGTATACGTGACGTCAAGTAGCGCAAGAGAGTTCTTAAGTACCTACCAGGATTATGCCAAATAAATTGCAGTACGTGTTAACCTATAGCGGCATGTAAATATGTATTCATACATAGTTTTTTTTTCGCATATTGCCACTATTTTTAATGTACAACATCTTTGGTATTGAAATACTTAAACTTGAGGCAATTTACAACTGTAATCTTATAGTAGGGAACAAATCTCGAATGAGTGATTTTAATTGGTATGTATATGTTCTGAATTTGTGTAGGAAATGTGAAAAAAATTAGACAAATATGTAAATAAAGACCCAGTCAGCAAGTGAACGTAAATTTTTTTGGATAATGCGTTTTTCTTATCAGGAAAAAGTATGTAATTCATAATGTCAGTTGGAAACAATGATTCGATTTTTTACTTTAAAAATTCAATATGTTTGCTGTGAGAACCTTCCTCTTAGGCTTAAAGCTAGAACTTTCGACTAGAATCCCCACACCTTGACCTGGGAAACAAAAACGTTTGAGTGCCTATCACAGTTAAAAAAATGTGATAGACTTTTCTACTTGGAATAAGCGACCTTAATCATCATAAGTAAAACAAGTAATTTTTAAGCAAAAAACAAAACCGACTTCAATTCTCATATAAAAATATAAGATTATCGCTAATTTCGTCATGAGCCGATGATCGGATTTAAACCAAATTAATATGGGACCACCTGTGAGGTAATACCTTTCCTCTAAAATTATAGAAATCGGTTAACGAGGTCCAAAGTTAAGCGGTAACATACATAAAAAAAATATATATTTTAATGAATTGATAACCTTTCTCCCTTTTGTGAAGTCGGTTAATAATCTATATCAGCATTGAATTATTATCTTATGATTTTTATATTTTCGCTCAGAGATAAGAATTGTTTTTGATTTATATTTTCCACTTGCAAAATTGATTTTTTATTTGTAAAATTTAAAAGGTCATTCAAAATCAGCCAACTGAAATTTAAATTGAAAATGTTGGGCCTTTCACCTTTTAATAGGGGGTCGCTTCCTCTGAAAAGAATTTGAGTTTTTTGAATAATCATTAATAATCATTCTTAAGTGAAAAAATACAACTGAATTTCAATTTTTATTTTTGAGCGAAAAGATAAAAATCTTAAAATAATCTTTATATTTGATCGAAAAAATAAAAATCAGAAGTTAGTTATTTTAAATTTCCTTTAATCCAAAGCTATATTACCTTTTGTTTCTTCTTCCTGGAGCTTCTAAACCATTGCAAAAACGTTTTTTTTACGTTTTGGCCCATTTTTTTCTGAAAATCTGAAGCTGATGGAAACTTTTTATCTACGAATTCGTAATAAGCACAAAAAAAGCTTAACCATTGGCCGCACCAATTTTGTTTTTTTTGCCCTGTGTAATAGACCACACCAGTCTACATACGCCTGGCGCCTGGGCCACACTTCGAAACTGGAGATTTCTTCATTCAATTTCAAATCCTATTAGCCCATTAGCTCATGTTTAAGTCTTCGTATTTGTGTTAGTTTTTGCCTTTGTGTTGGCATGAGTATTCGTCTTCGTTGTCACATTCGAATTCGCATTCGTATTCTTAATCGTTTTCATTCTCACATTCGTCCTCGTGTTTTTCTTAGTATTCGACTTCGTCGTCGTATATGTCTTCGTTTTACCTTGGAATTTGTATTCGAATTCCTCTTAGTCATCGTCTTAATTTTAAGGCTTCGTCTTAAGCTTATCCTTTGCCTTAGTGCTGGCCTTTGCCGTAGATTTCCTCTCCCAAGGAAAAAAATCCATGCTCTACAAGTCTCTCGTCATACCCGTCCTTTTAAATGACGCAGATAAATAGAAGATGTCGAACAACGATGAGAAGGCTTTGGGAGATTTCGAGATGAACTATTCTACGTAAAATCTATGGAACTTTTCGCTTACGCGACAGATACCGAAGAAGATGGAATGATGAGCTGTACAAGCTTTTTAACGACTTGGTCTCGGCCTAAACCGGCGAACGGTTTTAGAGCCAAATAAGAAGGAGACGAATTTGTAAGTTTGGGCAAGAGCTGCAATTGAATTTTCAGTAGAAAGTCAGATTTTTGCGCACATTCTATCTTCGACATAATAGAAATCAAGAATGTACATAGTATAGTTGTTTAGCTTTACGATCTATGCGAATTAGCTTTTTTAAATGGTTATAAGAGGTGGAATACAGAAGACTATAAATGAGAAATTAAAGCTTGTTAAAAAGGGCTTTCAATGCTATAACTATTTGCAGTGGCAACGGTAAGCAGGGTATTTTTTAGTACTAAATAAAATAATTGTTGTTGCATCCAAAAATTTGCTAACTAATAAATAACAAAGAGGCATCAAAATCAGAAAATACACAAAAGTTTTATGACGAATACACGTCTCCATCAAAATGTTGAGTTTTGCAGATAAAGAATGCTGTATTCACAATTGTTTAATTGACATGCGATGCATTTTTGTGATATTTATGGACATATTTTTTGACAGTTTAGCAGAAATTCATTATTTTCATAAATGACGAATGCAACTGGGAATGCTCAACAATCATAGATGTTTGTGTATACTATTTTCATAACCCCACTTTTATTTATGCATATACATTAGGGTGGTCATTAAAAAATCAAATGAGTGATTTTTTTCTGTCTCCCTTTTCAATCGGTAATATCACGATCACAGATATCACATACAAATTTTGGTTTCGATTGGAGTTGGTTAAAGCGTGTCGCACAGGGGTCAAAGTTCGGATTGCTCTATATAGACTCAAAAAATTAAAACTAATATTTTTACCAACTCATAACCAAAATCGATTCTACTAAAGTCGAAGATATCACATAAAAAATTTTGGTCCCGATTGGAGTCGGTTAAGACGTCTTCATAGGGTAATCTGAATTTCGACCCAGTGTGCCAACCCTTAACTGACTCCAATCGGGGCCAAAATTTATATGTGATATCTCGGACTATAGTAGTGTTGATTTTGGGTATTAGATGAAAAAATAATAGTTTTAATTTCTTGAGAGTCTCCATAAAGGAATCTGAACTTTGCCTCCTGTGCGCCAAGCCTTAACCGACTCCGATCGGGGCCAAAATTTATATGTGATATCTTCGACTATAGTGGTATTGACGTAGGGGCTGGGGATTAGGAAATATGATGTAAAAACTTGCTTCCTACATTTAAGGACCACTCTAATATACATTCATATGTATGTATATGCCCCATAGCCATTAGAATCAAAATACAAACATAAGTACATACATATGCATGTGCATTAGGGTGGTCCAAAAACAGTAAAGTCGGAATTGTAATGCTCTCACCCCCTAGGATTGTTCTATATCGAAAAATAGTATACCCCTATTTTTTATTTTGAAATCAAAAGATATTTAGAGGTCTTTCAAAGCGCTCAAAGTTTTCCATATATTTTTATATGGGAAAAAACAATTTTTCGTTTTTATTTACTGGTCCGCCCAGTGCATTTTTCGGGTTTATCGGTTTTTGGCGGACCTATAAATTAAAGTTGCCATGAAAAAATGGTTAAATAAACAATTGGGTATTATTATTGGGAATCTCCTGCAGATAAGCAGAGTTTTCCGATAGAAAAATATTGATTTTTAGGAATTATATACCGTTTCTACGAAAAGTTGTTTTTTCTTCATATAAATTATATGGAAAACTTTGGGCGCTTTGAGCGACCTCTAAATATTTTTCGATTTCAAAATAAAAAAATTGGGATATCTTTTTTTGCAGTATAGAACAATCCTAGGGGGTGAGAGCATAAAAATTCCGGCTTTACTTTTTCCCACATGCATTTTTGGACCACCCTAATGTGCATTCACCTATATTTATTTGCATAGTTATCGCTTGTCGAGATTTAGCTGTATGTATTTGCATATTTTTTCTACATTTCAGCAAGCGACTGATAACACTCGCTTTTTTATGCAATGGCAAAATTTTAGACAGTTTTTCAAACTAAATTCATGCAATTTTTTATTGTTTATTTTTTAAAAAGTATACTATGAATTTGTTTGCTCAATATTTCGTTTTGATGCACTCTTATCACATGGCTTTGGGAATTGCGGATTGCATTTATACATGGTTGAATCGGTTGTTGTTCACTTCGGAGTTGTTTGTATGTAAGCAAATTAAATTGTTTATCTACAGCATATTTTCCATTTTTGTGATTGATATTATGTATCGTATTTACGATACAATATTTAATTGACAAGTTTATTCGATTATTTAAATTACCCCATTTCATTAGGCGTTTACTTAAGGTATTTATGTTATTAGCATATAAAAAATATTAAAAATATTAAAATGTTTAAAATTAATACAAAATTAGGACGAAGAATTTGAAATAGCGCAATATAATGAAAGAAAAGCAAGATAGGGGGAAACCTTTCAAAAAAGTGTCCAGTAAAGCTTTTCTCAACACTTTTCCTTTGGCATCAATCATGTAATATTTAATTTTATTTCAATAATTTTAGTCTTTACTTTTAGATAGATTATTGAAAATACTTCCAAATCAAGGTTTCTAAAATAG
>NW_016157927.1:0-3632 GCF_001687245.7 Rhagoletis zephyria
TTATCCAATAAGTCGTCCATGATTATATCTGCTATAGTCGGGGAGAGGGGATTACCCAACGGCATACCAAAACTTTGTGTGTAGATTTTTCCATCGTACATCAAATAATTGTTGTCTTTAAGACAGAAGTTTAAGAGTTCCAAAAACTTGTTTTTAGGTATGTCGGTTCTAGACTGAATTCGACTAAATTTGCTCATTATTATTTTGATGGCTAGATATATGGGAATGTTGGTGAATAATGACACCACGTCAAATGATACTAATAAGTCCTCTTCACATATACGCACCTTCTCTAATCTTTCTTTCAGTCTCAATGAGTTTCGTATGTTGTATTCCTCCAATGTTAAATCACCTAAGAATTTTCCAATGAATTTTGACATACTATAACACGGGACACTTCCAGATGACGCTATTGGACGAAGAGGTAAGTTCGGTTTATGGATTTTTGGTAAACCATATAGTCGAGGCGCAGTCGCTGCCATGCAGGTAAGTTGTTTCTTTTCTTTAATACTAACATTTTTGTTTTTGTAGAGTTCGCCGACCAATTTATTATTCTGTTTTTGTAGTGCATTTGTTGGATCATTTCTTGCTATTCTATATGTATTTTTGTCTTCTAGCAAGCTCTTCATTTTTTCCTTAGCCTTAGTTTGGTTGAAAGTGTGTAGTGTGAATTTTTCCACTGGGTTATGTTTACACTGCCGTTTGTATTGCAGTATTCTGTTGCTTAGCCTGCTTCTCTCCATTTCTTTTGTTCTCTCATCCTCTATTTGGTGTATTATTTGTTCCATTTCGGCAATAATTTTTATCGGCGCAGACTGGTACTTGTTGTAGGTATTGCAAATTTCCTACCGAGAGAGAGCAACCATTTCACTTCTTCGGGAAAATGTATGTTGGCTTTGTTTATGAACCAGTCGCTGTTCACATAGATACCCAGATTTTGTAATTGTGTGTATTTTAGCCTCTCTAATTTCTGTGCTTGTATTGTTTCCTGTTCTTTTGCAACTCTCTGGCTTAGGAGGGTTTGCTCAGAAATGAAAGAGTTTAAATCAGTTTCACTAAGGTTAGCTGCGTGATTAATTTAAATATTGTGAATTTATTAACTTAATGTTCAATGTATCTTTTTTGTTCCTAAAAGCTCAGTTAGTCTAGACTTAATTTCCGTAACTTAGCTTCACTGAATATTTTGGCCAACCTGTTATATGAGAAACTGTGTTGGCGGTTAGTTAAAACTTAACTAACCGTAAGAAACTTAAGAACCTGTAGATTTTAGGTTCTTAAGTTACGGCCTTACGGAAATTGAGAGCGGTGAGAGAATCAGGCTTGCCAGCCTCTCGTTTTTGTGTTTCTTTATAATAAATGAACGCAAACATTTTTGTTTGCATGAATTTTTTTGATGTGGCATTTTAGGCGGCGAACTGTTAAACATCTGAAAAAGAAAATACAAAAACAAACTATTTCCGCTCTTGGCTTAAGTTGACGTGCTGAGTAATCATTGATGATTTCTTACGGTAAGTTAATTAAACTTAAGTCTAGACTAACTGAGCTTTAATTGTTTGTTTGTATCTTCTTTTGTTTGTTAATTTAAAATAAAGATTGCCCCCTGAGGAAGATAAGGAGTTTAGCGAAGCGTAGGGCAAAACAGTGGAGGAAAAAAACGTTGTTTTACTTGCACTAATCACAACTTAGGCCAAATAAGCTCATCTAAATCAATAAAATATACGGAAATTGGCCAGAAAATAAGATATTATATTAAATAATTTTACAATACTACAAACATATGAAGTATAAGTACGGGGAGCATACATGCATAAACCTAAAGGATTATAGCAAACAAAAACAAAAACTAACAAGACTAACAGCTCAACTAAAATTCCTACTGGAATGCAGAAAATACGATATAATAAGAATAACAATAGAAACCATGATAAAAACATAACAAGGTAAAAACATTGGGAGGCAGACTGACGTTTGCCAACAATATAATTTTAAAATTCAAAACTCAAACTCACACACACATTCTCATTTTCGATATCAAACAACAACAATTGTGATCAATTGAATTTTTTTATTTTCAATTTTATATGATTTTAAAATGTTGGCAAACGTCAGAAAAAAAAATCATGGCTTAACAAAGAACTTTCAAAGCTATCTTGGCCAATATAAAGAGATGGCGTGGAGCGTAGCGTTGAGCAATTTAATGATACTGTTTTCAATTTATTTCGAAAGTATGTGCCAATACGTAATATTGTTCATGAAGAACCAATACAAAGCGCTTAAAAAATTTAAAAATAAAAAGTCGCACTCTTTTAAACTGTATAAAAGAACGGGCTTACACAGTGATTACCTAAGGTACTCAGTTTTGCGGCATTACAATCTCGGAATTAAAGAAACTGCACAACATTGACATTAAATTCATAATTAAGTACGTGGACTACATCTACGCGACAGTGAAACGAAACGACGTAGATATTATTCTGAAAACATTAAACCGGTACCACAACAAGCTGCAATTTACTATTGAAAGAGAGGAAAAGTTAAAGATTCCCTTTTAAGACGTCCTCATCCACAGGAAAAAGACGAGATTTTACTTGACTGATACTCCAAGCCTGGACGAATAATAAATTTTCTGTCCTCGCAGCCCATGAAATATAAAATTAACGCCGCAAAAAATTTGATTAATAAAATACTGACCATAAGCCACAAACAGTTTTAAGATGAAAATACAAAGAAAATCTACAAAATCCTCAAAAGCAACAATTACCCCAGCCACCTTATAAAAACTCTAATAGAACAAAAATTAACAGAAGTAAACAACAAAGAAAATAATACAACATCCACCGCAACAACTACTGAAACAAAACAATACTTTAGCGTCACATACATACCTAAATTGACGGACAAATTCAACCACAACATAAACGAACATAAGAAAAACATAACCCTGGCGTACAAGTCAAATTGCACGCTGTCCACAATCTTCACAAAAACTAACAGTCCGATTGAAGCCTACCAACAAAGCAACGTGGTGTACGAAGTTAAATGCATGGGAGGAGAAAATGTAGACTGCAACAAAATATAAATAGGTACAATGAAAAGACCACTCAGTGATGCCAGACATTCTCTGTTAAAAATCCCACGAAAATGGGGAAAAAATCCCTCAAGTACCCACATCTTGAAAATTTATCCCACAAAATTCCCAATGAACTTAAACATATATGTACATGTTTCAGTAGTAAAGAAGTAAAATTCATATAAAATAATAATAATAGTTTGGCGCTTACACATATGTGCTTTTCCTCCAATTTGTGGCGGTCCCCTTGATGTTGTCACACAAAGGGGAGGGACCTACAGTTTTACGCCGACTCCGAATGGCGAGTGTATTTTTATGAGAAGCGGTTTTTCATAGTAGGAATACACTCGGAGGTTTGCCATTGCCTGCCGAGGGCCGACCGCTGTTAAGAAAAAACCCCTTTTTCTGCATTTTTTTCACTCATTCATTTTTTTGCTCACTCACTAAGGGCCTAAAAGAATTTTTTGGTGACTTAAAAACTGAAGCACAGTCATGTGCTATTTAACATTTCATCAGATAATTTGTTCCGCTTTTTACATGAAACACCAGTTACAACTGAAAA
>NW_016157927.1:5743-38984 GCF_001687245.7 Rhagoletis zephyria
CCCCCACTGCGATGGAAAGATCAGGTGGAGAAGGACTTGGCTTCACTTGGCGTTTCCAATTGGCGTCAGTTGGCACAGAGGAGAAACGACTGGCGTGCTTTGCTGAACTCGGCCAAAATCGCTTAGGCGGTTACAGCGCCAAAAAAGAAGAAGAAGATTTAAGTCGTGAAAGGAAATTTTTTTCCTTTTTGTCAATTCTCATTCATAGAAGAAGATTTCATTAATTGAATTTTTAATAAATATAGTATACAAGTATATCTCTTTTGACATTTTTAGTCTCTCCTAACTATAAGTATATTTAAAACTTTAGTATATGTTCTTTGGTGAAAATAGGCCTACAGGGGAATCGAACACCAAACAAATAAAAAATCGATAGCGCACCTTTCTTTTGTATGGGTTTATATAATTATTAGTTGTATAAAAAAATTTTAACAGAGTCGAAAATGTCATTTAAACATACAAATATGCTCCACCCGTCGATTAGAATTTGCCTATATATATATATATATATATATATATGCTCCCTTGTATAGTAGAGGTATACACCGCCGAGCCACGCCGCCGCCGAGTTACGAAAATATCGTTCGGCGTTCGGCGCCTAAGGAATTTTGTACAAAATTTTCATGTTGTATGCACATTGAAATACATCGTTTGAAGGAACTAAATACTACTCGTATAAAAACACTATTTTACGAAATGAAAATTACATTTTTAAAAGGAGTTTTTTTCCATAATTTGGGCCGCTGAAAATTAAAAAAAAGCGTAACTCAGAAAAAACATAGGTAACACGTTTTTCGATCGCAAGCGTTTATTACAGTTAAATTAGGGTCGAATACTGGTAATCTGACGTATTTTTCCGCAGTAGAAAATTTTTTTTCAATACTACAACAATACTACTTTTTCATATACTACATCAACAAGAAAGTTATAACACATCAAAAACTTTAACGCCAATATTTCAGAAGCAGTTTTAACAGAAGCACCCTTATTGCATCTAACTCCTCAATTATTGGAGATAAAACAAAGACTTGTTGATTTTCCTGTGTGTTTTTTTAAATATTTTAAACAGAATTTTAATAAAAAGCAAACACTTGTTTGCTAATTTTTACATTCGTAAGTTACTTTATTCTGGGGTCCCACAGACGTACACAAGAACTAGGTGGCTGTGTGAAAATTACGTTAATATTTCTAATAGGAGGTCAAACCCCAGGAAGGTTTTGCTCCCGCTTATCGCAATATTTTCTTCACAGAGTTAAAGTCCCCCTTTTTGGTAAAAATTACTGTTATTTTGCATTACATTCTGTTCTCCTTAGAAAAATTTGGCGCTTATTAGTGGAAATTTTAACCATTTATAGGTAAATTTTCAAACAGTGGGTCAAAAAGGCCCGTTCTGGTGGAAGTTGATGGGTTAAAATTTTGGCAAAAAGTAGGCCAACCTTATTTTCAATATATAACCCGCAAAAAATCGTTAGAAGTCCGTAATTTAACATAACGGTTGATAAGCTTATTGCAAAAATTGATTGATAGCGACATAAATTACCCCAATAAGTTAACCTTAAAATTTTTTTATTTCTTTAAATTGAAATGGTGCATACGGATTTGTAGAGTACATAGAGATGTATGTATATTAGGGTGCCCATCGGAAATCGTTTTTTTGTACGTTAGTACTACATATTTGAAATTGTGGAAATTATCGATGGTCAAAATTAAAAAAATTCAAAAATAGTCATTCAAAAACTCATGAATCTACAAAATCGTATTTTCTGACCTAAATCGACAGGCCGCGACCTCTAAATGGCCTTTAAAAAATCTATAAAAATAAGCAATAATATTTCTCATAAAAACGATTAAAATTAGGGGGTAGGGTCTTTCAATTTTCAAATAAAGCACTTTCGATGGGAAACCTAATGTACCTATATACTATATAGACTTTCTTCTGTTCGCCCATCCATCAGCAGCAGTCACTCAATATTTGCATTAAATGAATGAATTAAATAGAATTATAATCTGATGACATGATAAGATTAGAAGCCTCATGACTCTTTGGAATCCACCTTATGGGCAGTAGCGCCGGCGTTTCCAGACGCGCCGGCGTCGCCGCCGCCGCCGATGCTTTCTGAAGTTGACCACGCCGCCGCCGCAAAGCCTGTCGGCGTAAACCTCTACTGTATAGTATGTTATAATAAATTTTTTTTTTTGATTATGACTATGAAAAGTTTAACATAATCTTGTTCAATATAACAACATATATTAATAATTTTCCCAATTCCGCCATTAAAAACATTTTTAATGAATAAATCTCAAATATAATATAAATTTATTAATTTCAAAACATTTCTAAGTTGTCTTTCTATGAAAAAACAATTACATGTATCAGGTCCTGATTCAGTATCATTATTACTCCAAGGACAGATCGTAAAATGTTTTCCATATATAGATTTTATCCAATACCCATTTTCCATCTGTTCCGTTAATATATATACATCCATTTTTTATAATGCTTCTATGATGGTCTAATATATATTTGTAATTCTTTTCCAGAAATCTTTTAATTTCAACACTTTACATACTGTGGTTGATTGTAGTATATAGTTTAACAGTTAGCTGTTTAATAGAACAGCCTTGTTTAGCAGCTAGCTCTTTAATAGAACAGCCTTGTTTAACAGTTAGCTGTTTAATAGAACTTTTACTTGAAGTAGTTGCATACTCCACACCACACGGAGGTTTGCAATAAAAGTGCGCTACCGATTTTTTATTTGTTTGGTGTTCGATTCCCCTGTAGGCCTATTTTCACCAAAGAACATATACTAAAGTTTTAAATATACTTATATTTAGGAGAGACTAAAAATGTCGAAAGAGATATACTTGTATACTATATTTATTAAAAATTCAATTAATGAAATCTTCTATGAATGAGAATTAACAAAATTCCATTCACGACTTAAAGAGGTTGCCTTTTAATAGGATTTAATACATATATTAATATTATTCTAATTTATTTCAATAATTGCATATTTTTCCTGCTTATACATCACCATAAAAGTTGCTATACTACAATCTACGTCATAGTTTTTTAAAGTATAGTTAAACGGTTTGTAGTAACCCATTTCGAAAAACGATTCAACTGATTGGTTTTTCATTAGATAATGTTCCATATACTCGTTAAGATCCGTTTCCATACAATCTTCAAGTTTATCTATAAACAACGGATCACTCAACCACCTTTTTTCAAAGATATACCGCTCCATCTCCATGTATGAATCTGTGTTTATATTGCCTTCCGCCTTGAAGTAAAGCTTCTTCGTCTCCATATTAAAATATATTTTGTTCATGTTTAAAAACTCATCACATAATAAAGAGTTAGTCATTGATTTAAATTGGCTTTCTGAATAATTTTGTATTTGATAACGTTTCTTTTTATATACATATTTCTGTTTTGTTAGAAAGGAGGATTGTAGGTAAGTTGTATATGTGAGGGCTCGCAATCGTAAACTTAACATTAATATATTTATTAGACAAACAATGATGATGAAATCAAGATCAAGGTTATTCTATTTATAATATTGGCATTTGATTTGAATAATTTTATAAAATAAAAGCAGGGTAATAAAAAATAAATATATTCTTTGTCAACAACATTGAGTTCAAGATTATTGCACATTTTTAATTGAATCTTATTTTGAAGTATAAAATAGATTACTAAAGTATATATATATATATATATATATATATATATTTAAATATGTTCTGTATCAACAGGTTACCTTTAATATATTAGGCAAGCAAGAAATGATGAACTCAAGGTTATTCTTATGATTAACGCAAACAAATTTTTGTAAAATATATTTTTTATAAAATATAATGAAAACTGTTATGATTCATAATTAAGCCTACGTGAAGGGTTTTATCACGATCTCTTTCTTTGCTAGAGCTTCTTAGATATTGCAAAAATCGCAATTTTTTAACATTTTGACCTCGTTTTTCTCAAAATCTGGACCTGATGGAAACTTTAGGCTTACGAATTCGTAATTAGCACAAAAAAATATATAAAAAACAGCTTTGACATTTGCCGCACCAAAATCAGTGTTGCCCAGTGTAAGCTTTCGACACAACACAATAAGCACTTTTACTATTTTATCGCGCTATTCAATCGTGAATTACAATAAAACTTGGACGAATGTGGTTACTTTCGTTTTGAATTCTTGAAGTACGTTGTTTTTGCTATTAATATCAAAGTGCGGAATAGTCCGATCTCCCGCGATCACAACTTTTTCAACAGTGAAATAAAAAAATATTCTTATATATATTTTTTTTTGAGACAGCTTTACGATAAATTTTTAGATATTTTTACTTGTGTCAAAAATTTCAATTGAATGGCTTTGATTATTTAAGATACCGTCAATAACGCTCTCTATAACGCAAAAAATGATAAAGTTCTTTAACGACTCTTTTAAAAATTTTCGCAGCATAATTTTATAGCCAGCGTGAGTAAACCAGCACAAACTTTAGTTAAAATAGCAAGTTCAAACTGCTCTAGTGAAGAAATTGAGACACCCCACGAAATTTTTGAATCAACTTAAAATATAATAATTTATTATTCCCTATCCAATGAATTACATGCGATACATGGGACCAGTTTTGTCCCACCAGACTATGAATCATATATGGAGTATTGCTCCATCATGGGTGGGACATTTGTACACTTAAAATGTACTTTCTTAAAATGGTTCCATGTATACGACGCGTGAACGTGTAACCTTCTTGGAAATTCCACGGCGGGTTCTAATATTTCCAACTCAAATTTAGTAACCTGACCTTGATAAAATACCACTTCTCATTACTGTAGCAAATGCCTCAAAAGAGGTTTAGATTATAAGGCCGAACCCGGCTCTCCCTTTTCCATTTAATGAAATTTATTCTGTCAGTACGGCACTTATAAAATAACAAATTTAAAATACTTATTATGT
This sequence comes from Rhagoletis zephyria, assembly GCF_001687245.7. Classification (NCBI taxonomy): domain Eukaryota; kingdom Metazoa; phylum Arthropoda; class Insecta; order Diptera; family Tephritidae; genus Rhagoletis; species Rhagoletis zephyria. Next base: position 10,711 of record NW_016157927.1, read on the forward strand.
ATTAAGAAGTTTTTAGTATGTATGGGAGGCGACATGCCTCCTTTTTTAATAACTCACATTTTTCCATTAGCAATTGATACATTTTGTATACACAACTCCATACCAAGTTCCAGAACAAATACTTCCAGGGATATGTGGCAAGAAAAAGTAAATTTGTACTGGAAGTGCCACGCCTCTCTTTCTTATAACCCTAATCTTCTTCCAGCAATTTGGAATTGATTTTACATACCCCATTACCCAGTTCCAGTACTCTACCATGAACACCTCTAGAGATAAGCAGTATAAAACAGTAAGTTTGTAACAGTAACCATGTCCCCTTTTCGAATAACGCAAATTTTTCTTTATGAGTATGGAATTAATTTTGTATACACATCTCGGTGCCAAGTTTCAGTCCTCTGCAATAACACCTCCATAGTTATGCAGCATAGAAAAATCAATTTGCATGGGAGTTGCCACACCAACTTTTCCAATAACTCTCATTTTTCTCCATGAGTATGGTATTAGTTTCACATACATACATACATACATACATATGTATTTCCATACCATGCTTGAGTGCTTTACCCCAAACATTTGAAGAGATATGCAATATGAAACTTTCAGTCAGTATGGGAGGTGCTACGCCAATTTTCCAAAAACCTCCATTTTTCTCCGTGATTTCACACAGTGTTGGCAAACTGTTAATCTGATTAACGATTAAAAATTAACGATTAAAATGTTAATCGCGCTTGACGATTAAAATTAATTAGTCGTAATTAACTGTACGATTAATGATAATATTTTTTTAATCTTAATCGCTGGCTGCGATTACGTTTAATTAATTTAAAACATTAATCGTTAATCCAATTAAAAATAAAATCTGATTAATTTCTATAGTTTGTCCGAGTTTGAAACCAAACACCAGTTATAGTAATTATTTTGTGTTTTACGCTTATAAAAAGCACATAATATAAAAAAATTAAAATTATTGTTATTAGTAATACATAAGCTAGGAACTTTTACAAACCTAGTTTGTAAAACGTTTGTTGGTATATATGTATCTTAATGAAAATGCACACCAAATTGCTTAGGTTGATGAGGAAACCCGACTTAGCCATACCGGATTAACTTGCTTTGTGTGCACAGGGAAATTCCAGCATAACTTAATTAATCACCAAACCTAATTGATCAAATTAAGAGTTAATGATTAAAAATTCATTTTTTAATCGCGGTTACGATTAACTGTTTAGTCAGATTAAAATTAATCATGATTAACTGTAATCAGATTGAATTTAATCGAACTCACTAACTGATTAAAACATCAATCGATTAATGCCAACATTTATTTCACATACATATCACTATACCACAGTTATCTCCCACAAATAGTTCCAGAGATATGTATGTAATATAAAAATTCCAATTTGTATGGGAGGGGCCTTGAGTTATCGGACTTACTTTCAGTCTAAGACCATCCTTCCGAAATCCGTAGTAAGTATACTAAATTTCGTTCTGATCGGAAAACCGGTTAAGGAAAGAGCCTATTTTTCAATCCAGGTCATAACCCATCTTTGAGTAAAATTTCATTTTCGAACAGGTGGAAATTCCTAAAAAAGTAGCCTATTTTCCAGTCTAGGTCATAAGCTATCCGTGTACAAACTTTCATGCAAATCAGTTCAGTCATTTACGCGTATTAATTTAATTAAACTTTCCTAATACGTGATAACTCTTAAAATAGTAGCCTATTTTCCAACATAGGTCATAAGCTATCTCTGTGCGAAATGTCATGCAAATTTGTTCAGTCGTTTCCGCGTATTAATTTAATTAAAACTTTTTTAACAGGTGGCAACTCTTCCAAAAACTTAACCTATTTTCCACTCTAGGTCATAAGCTATCTGCTTGCAAAATTTCATGCAAATCCGTTCAGACTTTTCCGCGTATTAATTTAATTAAACTTTTTTAGCAGGTGGTAACTCTATATAAGTAGCCTATTTTTCAACCTAGCTCATAAGCTATCGGTGTCAAAACTTCCATGCAAATCAGTTCACTCATTTCCTCGTATTAATTAAACTAAACATTTCTAATAGGTGGCAACTCTTAAAAAAAAGTAGCCTACATTCTAACCTAGGCCATAACCTATCTGTGTGCAAAATTTCATGAAAATCCGTTTAGTCGTTTCCGCGTATTAACTTAATTAAACTTTTTTAACAGGTGGCAACTCTTCCAAAAAATTAGCCTATTTTCCACTGTAGGTCATAAGCTATCTGCAAAATTTCATGCAAATCCATTCAGTCGTTTCCGCGTATTAATTTAATGAAACTTTTTTAACAGGTGGCAACTCTTAAGAAAAGTAGCCCATTTCACAATCTAGGTCATAAGCAATCTGTGTGCAAATTTTCATGCAAATCCATTCAGTCGTTCCCGCATATTAAATGAATAAACTTTTTTAACAGGTGCCAACTCTTAAAAAAATAGCCTATTAACCAATCTGGCCCATAAGCTATCTTCGTACAAAATTGCATGCAAATCCGTTCAGTCGTTTCCGCGTGATGATTTCACAAACATCCAAACATACAAACTTTCACATTTATAATATTAGTAAGATTAATTATAACACAAATGAATTGTGTTGTTGGCTTATGATTATTTTTATATTCTTTTTTATTTTTCATTAAATTAATGCATAAACTCCAATATTCATATTATGTGACCTTAAATATAAGTCAAATGAATTGGCAATAGATTTAATAATACATATTTATTTTGAATTAATTAATGGGTAACTTTAAAGTAATAAGTGTAATTTGTTAAAAAATTATGATGTTTATTAATTGACCAGGGGTTCAATTTAAAATAATTATAATTCCCAAGTTAACCCGATAGTATCGATACTATGTTTTTGCAGCACTACTGACAACAGCTTTCTTCTTCTTCTTTTTTGGCGCTGTAACCGCCTAAGCGATTTTGGCCGAGTTCAGCAAAGCACGCCAGTCGTTTCTCCTCTGTGCCAACTGACGCCAATTGGAAACGCCAAGTGAAGCCAAGTCCTTCTCCACCTGATCTTTCCATCGCAGTGGGGGCCTCCCTCTTCCTCTGCTACCACCCGCGGGTTCCGAGTTGAATACTTTCAGAGCTGGAGCGTCGTTGTCCATTCGAACGGCATGGTCAAGCCAGCGGAGCCGCTGTATTTTAATTTGAATAATTTTATAAAATATAAGCAGGGTAATAATATATAAATATATTCTTTGTCAGCAACATTGAGTTCAAGATTATTGCACATTTTTAATTGAATCTTATTTTGAAGTATAAAATAGATTACTAAAGTATATATATTTAAATATTTTCTTTATCAACAGGTTACCTTTAATATATTAGGCAAGCAATAAATGATGAACTCAAGGTTATTCTTATGATTAACGCAAACAAATTTTTGTAAAATATATTTTTTATAAAATATAATGAAAACTGTTATGATTCATAATTAAGCCTACGTGAAGGGTTTTATAACGATTTCTTTCTTTGCTAGAGCTTCTTAAATATTGCAAAAATCGCGATTTTTTAACATTTTGACCTCGTTTTTCTCAAAATCTGGACCTGATAGACTTTAGACTTTAGACTTACGAATTCGAAATTAGCACAAACAAATTTATCAAAAACAGCTTTGACATTTGCCGCACCAAAATCAGTGTTGCCCAGTGTAAGCTTTCGACACAGCACAATAAGCACTTTTACTATTTTATCGCGCTATTCAATCGTGAATTACAATAAAACTTGGACGAATGTGGTTACTTTCGTTTCGTTCGCTGTATTTTAATTCGCTGCACTATGTCCGTGTCGTTGTAAAGCTCATACAGCTCATCGTTCCATCGTCTGCGGTGCTCGCCGTCGCCAACGCGTAAAGGCCCGTAAATCTTCCGCAAAATCTTTCTCTCAAACACTCCAAGAGCCGCCTCATCGGATGTTGTCATTGTCCATGCTTCTGCGCCATATACTAGCACGGGCATGATAAGTGACTTATAGAGCGTGGTTTTCGTACGTCGAGAGAGGACTTTACTTCTGAATTGAANTATTATCGGTGTTAATGTTGGTTCCCAAGTAAACGAAATTCTCTACTTTCGCGAAATTGTAGCTGTCAACAGTGACGTGGGTGCCAAGGCACGAATGTGCTGACTGTTTGTTTGATGACAGGAGATACTTGTCCTCGCTTACATTTACCACCAGACCCATTCGCTTTGCTTCCCTATCCAACTTGGAAAAGGCAGAACAGACTTCGCGGTTTTTGTTACCGATGATGTCGATGTCATCGGCATAAGCCAGCAATTGCACGCTCTTGTAGTAAATTGTTCCTGAGCGGTTCAGTTCTGCAGCTCTTATTATCTTCTCCAACATCAGATTAAAGAAGTCACATGAAAGGGAGTCGCCCTGTCTGAAACCCCGTTTTGTGGCGAACGGCTCGGAGAGGTCTTTTCCAATTCTGACGGAGCTGGTGGTATTGCTCAACGTCATTTTACACAGCCGTATGAGTTTTGAGGGGATGCCAAATTCAGACATAGCGGCGTATAGGCAACTCCTTTTAGTGCTGTCAAAAGCGGCTTTAAAGTCGACAAATAGGTGGTGAGTGTCGATCCTTTTCTCGCGGGTCTTTTCCAAGATTTGGCGTATTGTGAATACCTTGCATGGCGGGGTCACCTTTCCTATGGATTGGGCAGAGAGAGAGAGTCGTCGGGCATTCGTTCATCTGACCATATTCTGCATAAGAGTTGATGTATGCACCGTATCAACACCTCGCCGCCGTACTTAAATAGCTCAGCTGGCAGGCTGTCAGCTCCAGCAGCTTTGTTGTTTTTCAGCCGCGTTACGTACCTCGTCATAGTCAGGCGGTGGATCGTCGGCCCCGTCATCATAGACTGCGGGCTCGGGTTCTTCTTCACCACAACTTTCCGAGCTGCTACCATTCAGTAGGGTGGAAAAGTGTTCCCTCCATAATTTAAGTATGTTCTGCCATTGTTATTCTTACAGTAGTACGCCCTGGTCTTGAACATTCTGTAAGTCGCCTAAATCTCTGTTAAAATTTTCGGGCATTCTTCCTGTCGGCCAGCATTTCAAGCTCTTCGCACTCACGTATTTAGGCCCTCTCTTCTTATAGCGGCAAATACGTCTCGCTTTCCTCTTCATATCCCTATAGCGGTCCCACATAGCGCGCGTTGCGCCCGATCGCAGCGTGGCCCTGTAGGCGGAATCTTTTTTTCTGCAGCTTCCTGATTCTCCTCATCGTACCAGTTGTTCTTTCGGGCTCGCTGAAATCCGACTACTTCTTCGGNGCGGCAAATACGTCTCGCTTCCCTCTTCAGATCCCTATAGCGGTCCCACATAGCGCGCGTTGCGCCCGATCGCAGCGTGGCCCTGTAGGCGGAATCTTTTTTTCTGCAGCTTCCTGATTCTCCTCATCGTACCAGTTGTTCTTTCGGGCTCGCTGAAATCCGACTACTTCTTCGGCGGCGGTACTTAATGAGCGGGAAATGTGGTTCCACTGCTCGCATATGTCGGTTTGTTGAAGAGTGCTCTCTGAGAGCAGGTGTGAGAGTCGAGTAGCGAAAGCGCTGGCTGTCTGTTGTGATTGCAGCTTTTCGACGTTAAGCTTTCCTTGCATATTTGGGCGGACATTTTTTGCTGCACAGAGGCGGGTGCGTATCTTGGCTGCAACACGATAGTGGTCCTATACGATGTTTGGGCCTCGGAGTGTGCGTCTGTCTAAAATACTGGAAGCGTGCCATCCGTCTATCACAACATGATCGATTTGGTTTCTCGTTTTTCGATCCGGAGACAGCCACGTAGCTTGATGGATCTTTTTATGCTTGAGCCTGGTACTGCATACTACCATGTTTCGGGCCCCGGCGAAGTCGATCAGCCTCAATCCGTTGTCGGACGTTTCGTCGTGGAGGCTGAATTTTCCGACTGTGGTTCCAAAAATCCCTTCCTTGCCCACCGTGGCATTGAAGTCGCCAAGCACGATTTTGATCTCGTGGCGGGGGCAGCGCTCGTACGTGCGCTCCAAGCGCTCATAGAAGAGATCCTTGAGAATTAGAAAAACAAAATATATTCTGGGATATGCAGTATCTAATAATGTGCAAATTTGAAGTGGCTAAGGATTCGCGTTGATTTTTAATATTTTTTTCAGAAGGTTCTACGAAGTTTGTTTAATGTAGAAACAGGTTATTTTCTTTTCAGATGATAATATTATTGGATTTTTATAATCAGGCAACATTAATAATAATAATAGATTGGCGCTTACACATATGTTAGTGTTTGGCCGAGCTTCTCCTCCGATTTGTGGCGTGCGCCTTGATGTTGTCACACAGAGCGGAGGGACCTACAGTTTTACGCCGACTCCGAACGGCGATTGTATTTTTATGAGAAGCTGTTTTTCATGGCAGAAATACACTCGGAGGTTTGCCATTGCCTGCCGAGGGACGACCGCTATTAAGAAAAAACCTTTTTCTATCCTTTTTTCGATGTTGCTTTGACCAGGGTTTGAACCCTGGCGTTGCGGAGTGGAAGCGCGCACTGCTTACCACTACACCACAGCGGCCGACGGCAACATTGAATAAGAATTTTTCACCGTTTTATGAACAGTGAGTGGTCGGCAAAAATCCTCCGGCTGAACCCTCCACGAGGGTGCTGACTGGAAATGGGCACTACAGAGGATTCTGTGCGATGTCAGAATGGTGCTCAGCTAAGATCAGGAATCAGTGCTATGTGCTAAACTCCTTAATAGCGTAGTCATATGGAAATGGTTTCTGATCGTGGCTTGGAGGTCTGAAGGGGCTGGATCAAGGCGTCACGCGCACCGTACCGAGGATCGGCCAGGCTGGGGGCCCCTAAATAGCCCAGTCGCGAACGGAGCCCTCTGGGAGGCGGCCACACCCAGGATGTAAGTAGGCCTTACCTGGGCATCGCGGATCTCTGCCCGGGTGGACGAACCCCTTTCTCCGCAGCCCGTGGGATCAAATATGGATACAAAACAAATAACAACAACAACAACAAAAACAGCAACAACAACATCAAAAACAAATTATAAAGGGACCGGCCCCTTAAAGCGTCGGAAGGGTCTCGGCCCACTAAACAAGGAGCTCAAGCGATGCAGAGTACCTCCACCAGCCGTAGTGCGATGACAAATAGCGGGAAACCAAGGCCAATGGTGAAACCGGCGGTGGGGTTGCTCAAAGGAGTCCACCCCGGGAAACTCCTGGCACCAGTGGACGCCAACCTGGCATGCAGATTGCAGCCGGGGATAAGGCTGAATCTGGGGCGCAGGCCCCGGGCGGTCCTCCCGCGACACCCACGGCCTTCACGAGGCCTGACCAGAGGCCAGAACCAGCTGCAGCGGGCTATCGACAGAGGAAGCTGGCTGCTCGAATCCTGCAAAGGTTCACCGCAACGCCTGACCTGTGTAGCAAGGCGAAAGAAGAGCATGTGAAGGAGATCCTCACAGAAATCGACTGGGCAAAGGCAGTCCTGCCCGACTACCGCAAGCCGGAGGAGAAGCAGCCGCAGGCGCCCTCCAGTAAGCGCAATAGATCGGGGGAAAATACGCCCAACCAATACGCAAAGAGGGTCAGAACGCAGGGGCCTTCTTTTGCTGAAGTAGCCAAGGAGCAGATCCTGCTCGGCGTCATCGATGAGAGCAATGAAGACAGCCTCACCCTGAGGCAGCAATGGAAGTGGGTTAAGGCCGCGATGGCCGACATTGCTATCAACATTATGTTGGAGAATCCGGGACCTCCGCCAACCTGCAAGGGAGCGGGGTGGTTCCAAAATAACATCCGCGTTATAGCATGCGAGGATGCTAGATCAGCGGAGATCTACAAGAAAACAGTCGCAGGTATTGGAGAAGTCTACCCTGGTGCGAAGCTCAGGGCGGTCGACTTCAAGGACCTACCGGTGCGACCGAGAGCGAGAGCATGGTTGCCTTGCAGGCCAGCGGAGCCAGAAAGGATCCTCCAAACCATAAGGCTCTATAACCCGGAGCTACCTACCGATAATTGGAAGGTGGTAAAAATCAACGAAAGCGGTAAAGCGACGATGCAGGTTGTCCTGCTTCTAAATAAGGACTCCATAGAGTTGTTGGAGCAAAAGAGCGGGGTCATACGTTACGGCTGTGACATGGCCAAAATTAAGGTCTACAGCAACGACGTAAACGCAGCGAAGAACCTGATCGCGGAGGTAGAGCCGGAAGAGGCCAACAGCGACGTGGAGATGGAGGAAGAATCCGAGCAGGTTGATCCGATGGACGACCTGACCGGGGGTTATGCCTCATCGACGTCTTCGCTGGGGGTCGGACGCATGCTTCGGCTTTATACGGAGGAGGAGTTGATCGAGATGTCGGAAGACGCGGTCAACTCCACCCTAATAGGCGACGTGGGCGATAACGGCCAAGATGGTGAAGGTACTGCAGATTAACCTTCACCACTGTAAAGCAGCTTCAGCTGCACTGCTGCTCCATCTAACAGCTAAAGGGGCAGCCGACATCGTCCTAATCCAAGAACCTTGGGTGGTGGGACAAAACATTTGTGGGCTGAAAGCGCCGGGCTACAGACTGGTAAGTGGAGCCTCAACGGGGAAACCAAGGACGTGCATATTGATAAGTATCACACTAAAGTGTCTCTTTCTTCCACAATTTAGCGACGAGGACACAACAGCGGTCAGTCTAAGTGCAAACGGACGACCAATTAAGATGGCATCCATGTACCTAGCGCATGACAAGGAGGTGCCAACTACCTGCATTAAAGACCTAGTGGCCAGCACGAGAGAGGCGCTAATTTTGGGAGGTGACGCGAATGCTCACCATCACACCTGGGGCAGCTCCGATGATAACGAACGGGGTGAGTCACTTTTTAATTTCATACTTAGTTCTAAGCTTGTTATTGCGAATAGGGGGAATGATCCCACTTTTATTACAAAATCCCGAAGGGAAGTTCTGGACGTTACCCTTATCTCTGAGAATGCGGAATGTCTGGTCGGGAAGTGGAAGGTGCTTGAGGAGCACTCCTTTTCCGACCACCGATATATCCAATTCGAGGTATTAGGGGAAACGCCCAAGGCTCCTCTAACTAGAAACTTGCGAAATGCCAACTGGCATAGGTATCGGAAAGAGCTGGATAGGCTTTTGCCACAAGATAGAGAGCCGGCTACTCCAGCAAACCTAGAGGAGCTGGAATATCTTGTCGACCATTTTACGGGGGCCTGCAGTAAGGCAATAGACATTGCATGCCCCAAAAAGCAGCACCGGGGTAGGAAAAAGCCACCCTGGTGGAATGAAGAAATCAGGATTTCACGCAAGAACTGCAGGAAAACCTTCAATCAGGCTACTGCGTCTGGTAGTGAGGGACATTGGGAGACCTACAAGACAACGTTACGGGAGTACAAGAAGCTCCTAAGAAGGTCGAAAAGAACCTCATGGAAAGACTTCTGCAATGGGGTGGAGTCTATCTCAGAGGCAGGCAGGCTCAGAAAGATACTCTCAGGTACTGCCCAGAAAGCCCCAGGATGCTTGCAAAGACCTGACGGCTCCTGGACAGAGACCGAGGAGGAATCACTGGATCTGCTTCTTTGCACACACTTCCCGGGTGCCACGGATAGCATGCCGGTACAGCCACATCTAACTGGAGATCTTTCGGTCACTGGAGATTTCCTCACTAGGGAAAAGGTCATCTGGTCTATTGGGACATTTAAGCCCTATAAATCAGCAGGTCCGGATGGCATTGCCCCCATACAGCTGCAGCAAACACTTCAGCTAAGCTCAGCGTGGCTACACGCTATAATTAAGGGAGTATTAGCTCTTAACCATATCCCTAGAAAGTGGAGGGAATCAAGAGTGGTGTTCATCCCCAAGGCAGGGAAGGTGTCTCACAATAACCCAAAGGATTTCAGGCCCATCACCTTGTCGTCATTTCAACTGAAGGTTATGGAGAGACTGGTGGAGGTCCGTATCAGAGAGTCGGTTGGTGACAGACTCTCTACCACACAACATGCTTATACGAAAGGTAGATCTACAGAAACGGCGCTACATGAAATAGTGTCGTATATAGAGAGATCACTAGACATCAAAGAATATACGCTAGCAGCCTTCCTGGATATAGAGGGCGCCTTTAACAACATCATGCCGGGCGCGATAACGGCAGCACTGGCGGGCCTGGGCATCGACTCGCGCTTAGTTGCGCTCGTAAACCAAATGCTGAGATGCAGGGTGGTCCGGGCGGAGCTGGCGGGGGTATCGCTGACCAGGTTCGTAGAGAGGGGCACCCCGCAAGGGGGAGTCCTATCCCCTCTATTATGGGTCGCAGCGGTAAACTCACTGCTGTGTGGCATGGAGGGGGGTGGCTGTAAGGTTATTGCGTATGCGGATGATCTTGCACTAACAGTAAGTGGGAAATTTCCACAGACTCTATGTGACATTATGCAGGTAAAACTGAAGGAAGTCGAGAGTTGGACAAAAAATAACGGGTTAGGGGTAAACCCAAGCAAGACAGAACTTGTACTGTTCACAAGAAGGTACAAAATCCCCCCATTGATAACACCAAGGCTGGCACAGACCACACTAAAATTAAGCGAATCCGCTAAATACCTGGGGATAGTCCTAGATAAAAAATTAAGCTGGATTCAAAACACCGAAGAGCGGGTGCGGAAGGCCACGGTTGCCCTATACAGCTGCAGGAGAGCAATCGGCCAAAAATGGGGTTTAACCCCGAAGCTAGTGCACTGGATATACACCGTCGTGGTGAGGCCCATACTTCTGTACGGGGTAGTGGTATGGTGGCCAGTGCTGGAGAAGAAAGTAAACATTATTAAATTACAAAAAGTGGAGAGAACGGCCCTGATCTGCATTAGTGGTGCTCTCCGCACAACACCTACTATGGCAATGAATACGATCCTCAACATCATACCCATAGATATTATGGGACGACAATACGCTGCGTTTGCAGCCCTAAGACTACAGGGGCTTAAAAGCTGGAAAGCGGCTCGCTGTGGTCACACTACAATTCTGAGAAACCGACAACTACCGAGTACAAAGGACTACTGTGTACCAAGGCTCACTTTCACTAAAGGTTATAGCGTAACGCTACCTAGCAGGGAATCATGGCTCGAAGGAGTTCCGGGGTCTAGAGATGCCATAAGATTCTACACGGACGGCTCCAAACTAGAAAATAGGGTAGGAGGAGGCGTCTACTCGGAGAAATTGGGAATAAAAAGATCATTCCGACTACCTGACCACTGTAGTGTCTTTCAAGCCGAATTGGCAGCCATACAAGAAGCCGTTGACAGCCTAAAACTAGCTGTTATCGCCACTACGGAAATATATATATACTCAGACAGTCAGGCGGCCCTTATGGCGCTTGACTCTGTCACTATAAATTCGGAAACAGTTGCCAACTGCCGCAAATCACTTAACGTGATGGCAGAGCAGTTCGCTTTGCACCTGGTATGGGTACCGGGGCACAGTGACATACCAGGAAATGAGAAGGCAGACGAGCTTGCAAGGGCGGGTACTTCCTCTCCACTTTCACCAGCCTGGAAGAGGGTGGGTATGCCACTCGCTTCCTGCAAGCTCTTACTAAGGGAGAACTTCCTTGAAGAAGCGGCCTCCAGATGGGAGCGCACTGAAAACTGTAATACAACGAAGCTTACATGGCCAAAATGGGATGTACGGAGATCGAGAGAAATTCTCACTCTCAACAAAGGCGATATGTCACTGGCCATTGGTCTGCTCACAGGACATATTTTGATAGGAAGGCACGCAGAACGCCTCGGGGTTAGTCACAACGACTACTGCAGGAGCTGCCACGACGAAGAAGAGCCTGAATCAATAAGGCACTTACTCTGCGATTGCCCAGCACTGGGCAGGAAAAGACAGAAATTCCTAGGTATAGGTCTTCTAGACGATCTAAGCGCGACTGCTAAGTTTGGAATACGGCAGTTGCTAAGGTTTGCAGACTCCACAAACTGGTTTAAGGAATAGGGGTTTTCTTTGGATCCATGTGGTATCACAATGGGCCCTGATCGGGCCTAAGTGTGCTGGCGCCCTCTGGGCCTAGCAGCCACTTCAACCTAACCTAACCTAACCATGAACAGTGAGTAAGGTACTTTCTTTTGATTTTTTGCAAATAGCTTACGTGTAAACGTAGTAGGTATATGGTCATTCATTTCGTGGTAAATTTTAGTTCTGATAATCTCAAAATCGGAATGTGTTTGCAATAGAAGGAGTGACGTAGTGTTCGGCTTAAAAAAGGACTGAAACACTCCAATCGGCGTGAAAATGGCAACACTGACTGCCAACACTCGGCCATTGCCACTGCTGGGGCAGCGTGAGCAAAATGACATACATAAATGAATGTTGTTTCCTTTGCACCAGCTGATTTCGAATCATCAAAATGCACCATTCGAAGCTGGCAAAGATATTTTCGAGTTCACTCAGATTCAATGATAGCAATTTTTTCGTATTAGTAGCAGGCATTCGAATTCGTAGATTTTCCACGATGGATTCAGTGATAGCCCTGAATAAAAATTAGAATTAGAAAATTACTTCAATCGTGTGGATGTTATGCGGCTTTCCCACGCCACCCCAAATACGTAGTTCGCTCTCTCATTCGTAATTCGGCCTCCAATTACCTTTCGAATTACGTAATTCGCCATACCCAAATTTTGAGAGCGGACTACCTCATTTGCAGGGAATTGAGATCTAATTAAGGTGCGAATTACGAACAAATTGATGACTTCCATATTTTTTATCGGAGATTTATCGATAAATCAAAACTGAAATCTTTTCTGGGTACTAAAAGTAAAGTTGATAAATATATACATTGTCAATTGACTCACAATTTATAAAATTTTAACAACAACTTACATTATTGTAGCTTAAAAAAACATACATATATCACAGAGACAGAGAAGTGTTAAATCGAATTGAGAATGCTCAGGGTGAATTGTATGATAGTAATTCACGGTGCCGTGGGAAATCTGTATTATAATCAGAGCGGTTATGTGGTAACATTCAAAAAAAAAAAAAATTATTCCGACAAACTGATAACTTCCTCCTTTTTTGGAAGTCGGTTAAAAATGGTACCAAATTTTACAAATCCATTGGTATTTATATATATCTTGACCTCCCTAAATGAATGCAATTTGTCTCATTTCCATAAATTTTTTGTTTTAATCGGAAAACTAAATATTCATTTTTACGGTTAAATTATGATTTTTTGTGGTTTTTATTTTATTTTTAAAGGCGTACATAACAATAACAATGATGTATCATATACATAAACCATATAACACAGCGCCAGCAGCAGAGGCTTCCGGCCGAAATTATGATTTTTAGTCATGATTCAGTTATTAAAGGTTTTGTAAGTAGCTATTTTCTAAAATTTGACACTCCCACCCATAGTGATGGTTTTTGGAAGCAGGAGAAAAAGGGGAAGAATTCAATCACACTTCCTAAATGGTAGCGAAATTCTACAAAAAGGCGTGGATAATGGCGCATCGTGGTGCTTTAATACAAAAACGAATTAGATTTAATTATTTTATTTAAACCAGCTTATTTACATTGAATATAGTTAAAAAACGCTTAATAAAAACATTTGGAGCTTATGTTTCTTTCGCGTTTATGGCTCGATTGTGCCGCCGTCAGAATATTAAAAATTGGCTTACACCAAGGTGTATTTAACAAGGTGATGTTGGGGCGACAGCTGAGTTTTTCGCCGCGGAGGGCATTACGTCAAAATGATGTGTTTGTTGTAACTCATACTAATGATAGTATGGATATCTGCATATAATTTGTTAGTGTAATTTTTTACTTAAATACGGCTAACACCACCTTGTTAAATACGCCTTGGCAGGGAACGTGATCTACATCGTCAAATGAGAAGTGCCGTAAGGCTTCTGCACATTGGTCGTCCAGTCATAGTTACTCCATCGTCACAATCATGATGCAACGATTACATAACGACTACATTTACGCACACTCGGTCGTGATATTTCAATTCATTTGGCGTCTAAAAATTCACTTGGAGCAGGTATTTTCTGTTTTTTTGGTTGATATTTTCGCAAAATATTTACAAAAACCTGCAATTTTTAAAATATGGACTGTGCTGCAACAATTCTAAACACAATTTTTCAGTAATATCTCTTCTTTTCTTTTTCTGAAATGTATTTTGTGCATGCACACAGAGACTTTTTACAATTTCGTCATATTTTATACTTAAAACGCTCGCGTATATTGAATTTTATTGCAATTATCCACTTTTTAATAATTTCGACAAATTTTATGCAAAAGATACAAATTTTTATGCAATTTTAATGCAAATATTAACCTTTTCACTAATTTTTCCCCATAAAATGTAAACAAACAATGCGTGCACAACGATTAGCAAACGACAGTGCCGTACTTATCCGTTTCTGCACTTTCTACGATTTGCCGATAACTAGCCGATAACGACAAGTGTGCAGATCTCCTTTGACATGCATGTGCTCGGCTCAAAATTTCAGGGCGAGACGATAACGCAATTATGATTGGACGAAAAGTGTGCAGATAGCCTAAGTGTGCAATTATATCGCACCATTGACTAAACCGAGCTGTCGTGTTTTACGATTGGCCCCATGGACGTGGTTTGCTAATATTATATTGCGTCAAAGTCTCATTCGGAGAAACCAGCAGCCGGAATCCAGCATTCGCTATCGCTAATTTTGATCGCTAAAGGTCTCCAAAAGAATAGCAGGCGCACTTAACAACATGCAACGTTTAGTTACATGCCCCTCATATGGCCAGATTTGCCTGATTACACTTTGCTTCTGTTACTTTTCCATATTGCGTAATTTTATGCCCCACGACATTTAATTTAGAGAATCTTAGCGATGGAAATTTAGCGTTGCGATTGTCAGAATTCCACTGCAAGATTGTGTTGTGGAGGTCAATACCTAAATATCTTCGTTTACTCATTTACCAGAACCATTGTGCGCTTTACTTTACAGAGCCTTAGCAGAATCAATAGGTCCCCACGAATATCGGCATTTAAGGAAATTTCGTCTCTTTAGCCTACATTGAATTTCTGTAGTCCACCCATTTTGTCTGTTTGTCGCCAGCGAATGAAGAACAAACATTTCTTCAAATTTAAAAAGTAAAAATTTCATTACTAAAAATTAAAAAATGTTCTTTAAACCTGCAAAGAAATTTGCAAAAGAAATATCACTGTTTTTGTTTTTGGGAGTAGGGTGGGAGTGTCATTGATAAAATTAGAGCGAGAGAAAGTTTTTCTTACAAAACCTTTCATTATTGAATCATAATTTTTAATCATGGTACAATAAAAACAGGTAGAAGCCAATTTGACGTCAAACCTACAAAAGTCAAAGTTTTCGGGAGAATAAAAATAAAAATGAGCGTGTGTAAGGAAAAATAAAAAATTATATTTCCAAGGCGAATACATATAAGGTGGTATCGATTCAACAAATACAACAATTACTTGTATTTTGTTTTGCTTTTAGTGGGCCATTGTCAAATTTCAGCTATTCTTCCCCGAATGAAAAAGGGCGACAGAAAATACAAACACTCTCACGTTTTCACTCACTCACTAGCGAAATACAAAAATTTGACAATCAAATGCTAGTCACAGCTGATGATACAACACCACCTTATATAAATTCGGCTTGTATATTTCACTGGTTGGCGTTTTTAAGTAAATTTGAAGTTTAATTTTATTTATTTATTTTCTTTAGTTACAATTTGTTAATTTGTTTGTTGTTTTCTGTCTTTGATTTATGAGTTGCAGTGTTGTTGGAGGGACTTTCCGGCATAAGAGTCATAGCAACAGCACTTGGCATCAAACGTGCTTTCCCTGTACCTCCCGGTAATTTATAAAATCTGCTGCTTTAAAATGTTTAACGCACAGCAAGGCATTTCGTTGCAGCTCTGCCCCACAGCTGCTTTCGCAACGCTCCTTACGCGAAGGACATTGAGGCACGTTAAAAAATTAGTGGTATCTGATTTATATTTAACATCACATAAAAACAATGCTTCAGGTGTTGCATTTTTAGCACATACACTAAGTATAAACAGCACAACGCTACAAAAATTCAAATGTTAATTAAAATTTTTTTTAACGAACATTTAAAAAAAAAACAAACGACATGACATTTAAATCGTAATGAAATATAGGAAATAAAAGAAAACCAAGTTGAAGTTTAAAGGTCTGGTTCTCATGAGAGCAATGTCATTTTATATTCTACCTGTATTTATGTGCCTTGATTTTTAGTCATTTTACAATAATTACAGGTATTGTCTTCCCAGAGAGTTTTGCTTCACATCGAAATTCGTGCTCCCTTATTTTAATTTTGATGCAGTTCAATGTTGATTCTTTTCCTTTTACTTGGCTTTGCTTTTTGTTTTCACTTAATTTAATTTCTATAATTTTTCAAAACAAAAGATAAAAGATTTGAAATGAAGTGAGCCATACCAATTTTGAATTTATTTACTAAGCAAATGTTTTTTTTCGGCTTTTGCAAATTAAATAATTCCTCTGCAAGAAGGTTTGTTTAAAAAAATACGTGTACATACATAGTATATGGGTATGGAAATATCTCTTTTCCCTAGCAGTAAACCTTTTAGTGTGGGCAACAATGATGTTTTTCAAATAAGGCAGATCGGAATATGGGCTCTCTGGGAAAACAATACCTGTAATTATTGTACCATGATTTTTAGTATTATTTTTTTATTTGACTTTGACTCTCAGTAGGCTTTATTTCCTTTAGGGCCTCATAAAAATTCTTTAAATTGTTCCACAGTGTAATAAGACGACCGTAGGGCGGTGCCAAATAACACATGTTAATTTCCAACCGGGTTGCTTTAGTGAATTTGTGTGCACATCAAGTTTTGGTTTTCTGAGTAAAACTTGGCATGTGCCGTGGCAAATGTACGAAGTCGGGCGCAAGCAGAATCCCCGTGTAAATGAAGGCAAACGCCAATGACGCAAGGATGGTGACGATAACAAGAACGGGGACAAGGATAAGAATTTCTATCACTAGCGAATATTAACGAAACAATGCATAGCAGAGTACATAGATTCACGTTGAGTAGAGTAGAGCGAAAGGACAAAGAGGTTTGTAAACAGCTACATTTGAGCTGGCTAACTGCTGAAAACATCCTTTCTGTTTTGTGAAGTGATACATTCTCTTCTCATATACGTGTGTACATATAAGCGTTGACGTGAAGCTGCTACGTGTATTTGGATACTGCCATTTAGCATCATTATTATTAGTGAAGATATTTATTACGCAGTGAATTTTGTGTAAGAATTTCTGGACATTTGTGGAAAGTTTTTGTGGCCAAATATGCATATTTACTTTGTTAAACCAACTTGTAATTTCTTGTGTGTCTACAAGAATTTACGAATACTGCAGTTAATGGTTGTAAACAATATTTCGATTGGATTGAGTGCTCGTGTCATAAACTACTGAGCCGAAGACCCTTAAAAGATTCAGGGACAAACACCCCAAGCATTAGTGAAAAGACAACACTTCAATTATTTAAAATGCCGTGAAGGTTTTGTTTTGGGACGAAAATAGTAATACAATACAAATATTTTTAAAATTTACCCTCACAAAAGATTTTTGTAAAAATGGGTTTCAAATGTTTACAAAAATATGGTTTGTATTGCTTTGTCGAGTCTAAAATTTTCATGGGCTAGGAATATATACATAGATCGAAAAGGGGTAAGGGCGCCAGTCACCAGTTGCTCTCAAGGAGTGAGGGAAGTACAAGCATATGCATTTGCAAATTGCAAAAATTATTAATTATTTTTTTTGTTTAGGGCCTTGACAAATAAGGCCGAAACGCTAGTGTACATACGTGATATTCAGACCCTGAGATGATTTCGCTCCAACTCGTCACAACTTTTTTTATATTTGGTTAAGGACAATTGTTCTGGTCATAAGCTCAATTATAAAGTGCTGAACCCATTGGAAACGACGAGCTACGGGCCACAGCTTCCAATTTGTTATCTTCATTATCTAAAAGCTTTGTCGATGGCGACATGATTCTTTTGAACGCGGCAGCGACATCATGAATTTGTATGAGTTTGACATAAAAGAAGAGGAAGAAACTTATCTGTCGCTGGAAAAAAAGAAATAGATCTAATCTGGCCACAACCACAGTCGCCGTGTAGCCCGGTCGTCATCAAAATAATTATCTACATAAGAATACGTGTTAAAATAATTTGACAGCTGTGGTCCGTAGCTCGTCGTTTTCATTGTGTTCGGGCTATAACTCATTTGCAAATTCACCTCGAATACAATTATTCTCTTCATGGACATAATTATATTTAAATTTAGGAAGTAGTTCCTTCATAAAACATTTTAACCCATTAACTCCTACCCCAAGGAGTCTTTTTCACGCTTATTTGGAAGAATTGCCAGGCAAGTTCATCAAAAATGGCAGTTATAGTGTGAACATGGGTGTGCAAAAGATTTTTTTCTAAATTTAGGGGAGTGCATTGTACATAGCCCGGTCGTCATCAAAATAATTATCTACAGAAGAATACGTGTTAAAATAATTTGACAGCTGTGGTCCGTAGCTCGTCGTTTTCATTGTGTTCGGGCTGTAACTCATTTGCAAATTCACCTCGAATACAATTATTCTCTTGAGGGACATAATTATATTTAAATTTAGGAAGTAGTTCCTTCATAAAACATTTTAACCCATTAACTCCTACCACAAGGAGTCTTTTTCACGCTTATTTGTAAGAATTGCCAGGCAAGTTCATCAAAAATGGCAGTTATAGTGTTAAAATATTCAACAGAAATTTTAAGAAAAAATTTTACTGCGGGTCACCAAAAATCGGAAAGTCATCTCATTGAACATGTGTGTGCAAAAGATTTTTTTCTAAATTTAGGGGAGTGCATTGTACATATCTGCTCGCAAATAACGAAATAATAAACAAATCGGGAATTTGTATGCATAAACATGTTAATCCTTTAACTCCTCCAGTTTTGTGTTCGTTGAAGTTAATTCAAAGAAGTTAGCACATAGTGAATTTTGTTTAATATAAATAATGTCAATGGTGATATTACCACACTGATGTTTGTAACACAAACGCAAAATTTGCTTTATTTCACTTATAAATGGGAAATAATACCAAAATCTGAGTTTTGCTTTATTTCCAACAAAGGTTGGAAATAAAACAAATTTTGTCTTATTTCCCATTGCTTATTATTACCATTTCTAACAAAAACAGTTTACTGACTGAAGGAAAAAGAACTTTGTTTATTCCAAAAATACAATTAAACAAAAAATTTGATATAATTCATATGATGAAAGTAATATTCAAAAAATATTTTTACTTATGAAAAGTCTAACAAAATATAGGAAAAGAGTCGTCTTTAATAACTGCTCAACAAATTGGACATAGTGCTTTTGTATGAATTTTATCTGCATGCTTTTTAATATGTTGAAAACATTGCTGGAAAACCTTAAAATGTTTGCATGGAATCATGGCGCAATAAACAGATGAAGTAATAAAACAGCTTTCTCGCTTTATTTTTGTCATTCGGCTGCCTTATAGTAAAATTTTAAAGCAATTTTTCAAATAAGGCAGTGTCAAAGTCTTGTTCTCGCTCTAATTACTTCACCTTGTATAATTCCGCCATGGCATGGAACAAACAAAAGTTGCCGTTCCTGTTCGCAGCATATAACACAGAGAATATTGTTTTGAGTTTTATCTTTAGTTAAAATTTCTGCATTATCATCACTGATTCACCATATCCGAAGCCGAAGCGAACATGTGGTACGAAGTAGTGATGCAAAAATATGTAAAATTTTACCGACTCTCAGACTTCTAAATAACAAATTTGTGTTATTTCACCCCTCACATTCATGCACCTTATCAACTCCCCGCCGCCGTACTTGAATAGCTCAGCTGGCAGGCTGTCAGCTCCAGCAGCTTTGTTGTTTTTCAGCCGCGTTATTGCTATTCGTACCTCGTCATAGTCAGGCGGTGGAACATCGACTCCGTCATCATCGACTGCGGGTTCGGGTTCTTCTTTTCCACAAATTTCCGTGCTGCTACCATTAAGTAGGGTGGAAAAGTGTTCCCTCCATAATTTAAGTACGTTCTGAACATCGGTTACTAGGTCGCCATTGTTATTCTTACAGGAGTACGCCCTGGTCTTGAACATTCTGTAAGTCGCCTAAATCTCTGTCAGATCCCTATAGCCATAGTTGCCAACTTGGTGCTTTAAGCACTAGATTTAGTGCTTTTGGAAAATTTAAACGAAAAAAAAAAATTATTTAGTGCTTAGTGCCTTTTTAGTGCTTTTTTCTGAACAAAAATTACTCCGATATGGTTAAAACCTGAAATAATTTTTAAATATTTAAAGCTGTGGCAGCACTAAATTTACAAAATTCTAAAAATTTAATGCACTTAAATACAACCATGATTGATAAAAAGCTGAACTTGCAAATTCACCTTGTTCAATTTTTTTTGTTCGTTTCTAATTATTTGTAAAAAATTTTATTTTTGTACCACCTGAGTAAAACACATTTCTTCTTGGTGTTGAATCCAAGTCTGGCCGCACAATTGCTCTAGCACTAGAATTTTGAGATATCCTAACCTCAAAGTGCCAAAATCACGGCGATATTTGAGGTTATATAAAGAAAACAAACATTTTTTTGGTCATTTCTACTTAGGGCATGATTTTCGTTTGTTGGGATTCGATTTTTCTTTCTTGAGATATATCAGTTTTAATGTGCAGTACTTCGGTCTTACGTCGTAAGCATGACTCATTATAGCATGTGGCTTTTCAATCGTTATGAGCGAAAAAGTTTTGTTTATTGATTTATGTATGCATTATTGTAAATATAACAGCATGGCTTACTGGTGTCAAGTAAATCTTATGCCTCTAAATGTTAAGAAATGTAAAGTAATGTGCTTCTAACGAAGAGCTGTTCATCCCGCTTCTTATACAATAGGTAACCATAACCTGGAACAGGTATACAATTTTGTGGACCTTGGTATCACAATGGATCCTAAGCTTAATTTTAATCTTCATATTAATGTGACAGTCAACAAGGCTAAAGGTGTACTTGCATTTGTGAAACGATGGCCAAAAGAATTTTGTGACTCTTATATCACTAAAATCCTGTTTACAACATTAGTTAGGCCAATTCTGTAGCTCGTTTCTGTAACAATTCTCTAGCAAGGCGAATCGAGATATGAATTCGCGACCCTGGTCTCTACTGCTAATGTAATGAGTAGTAGAGAATGACGGACATTTTCTACCAGTAGAGAAATAATCGGTAGAGAAAAGTTACAGAAACGGGCTACTGGAATACGGTTCGGAGGTTTGGAATCCAAGGTATCAAATTTACTCAGACAAGATAGAATCAATTCAAAAACAATTCAATTCAATTCAACAATTCTCAATATAACCTTCCACCTTATAGGAGCCGATTAAAACTTATTAATCTTCCTACACTTTCCAGCCGCAGGCAAATGCTTGGTACAATTTTTATAGTTAAATTACTAACAGGCTCAATTTCAAGTCCGCTTCTTCTGGGCGAAGTTAACCTTAATGTTCCCTCCCGGGTATCAAGACACTTTTGTCCGCTATTTCTGAAAGCTTGTAAAACTAATGTTGCTTATACCAGGATTTTAACTCTCATTCCAGCACGTTTGATATATCAGATCCGCTTTTCAGCATTAAGAAATCGATACTGTCCTCTCTCAATAAATGAATCATTAAAATAAAGACATAAAATCGCCTGATGAATTTAGTTCTGTAGCTGAACAGTTTTAGATCTCGACACTTAACAAACTCCTGCCTATCGTGACTCGGCGCAAAAATTGAAAATAAATACTGGTTCCGTACGTCATGCGGACTGCGCTCTCGTGCGGATGGGCGGGAATGGAGGGTTAACCCCGTTGGGATTATTATTTTTATTATATTGTTAATTTTTTGTTTTTGTTAAACACATAAAAACTGTTATAAGAAAAGCATCAATTCAATCCATTTGGCGCTTTTAGTGTGGTAAAACGCTTTTTTTCCAAGTTTTTGGTGCGTCTATCACAACATGATCGATTTGGTTTCTCGTTTTTCGATCCGGAGCCAGCCACGCAGCTTGAATTTTTTTTTTGATTCTTGAACCTAGCCCGGCGAAGTCGGTCAGCCTCAATCCGTTGTCGGACGCTTCGTCGTGGAGGCAAAATTTTCCGACGGTGGTCCCAAAGATCCCTTCCTTGCCCACCCTGGCATTGAAGTCGCCAAGCACGATTTTGTTATCATGGCGCACTATGGGACTACAGCGGCCAAAAGTACTAAAAACGGATTAGCGAATTCTGAAAAAGTAATAAGGCGGATGCATAGAAAAATATCCAGCTAACCCAAACCAAAAAGAATTTTTTATAAAAATGCATATTTGCAGTCATCACACGAGCTTAAAGTAGGAACAATGCGAAAAAATAAATTTTGTAAAAAAAAAAATTTTGATTTTGTCGCATGTAATTCGAAATAATCTTTCCACTTGTGCGGATATATAAAAAGCCAATCTGATTGAAGGGCAGTTTTTGAATATATCTGTAGTCAAGCATTGCTTTAAATTTTTTATAATCTTTTGAAATGTAAAAAACAGTTTACCTGAAATTCTACATAATTTTGTGAATATAAAATTATTCGAGTGCTTACTTTAAAAAGGGATATTTATAAAGGACCTAGGAAGCGAGCTAAATTATACTTAGGACAAGTAAACATTGAATATGCGGGTCATATCTCAAATAGTTCCAGCTGCGAAGAACTGCGAGTTCAGCTTCTATTCTTTCTTTCATAGACCCACCTCCTGGGAGGTTCCATGGAAACGTGGACCTCAGTGCAAAAATTATTTTCTTTATAAAACTAATAAACGTGTGGATAATGCACTTTCAAATAATTTGCGATTCACNTAAGACATTTGTAAAAATCTTGAATCAACCAAAAAATAACAAATTTAAGCTTTAAATGCATTTGTATTATCTTTTTTTACGTTTCGAAATCAAGTTTTAAGTAAATTTTTTGATTGAGTCGAAAGTAGGTTGTGTTGAATGCACTGTCAAATAATTTGCGATTCATAATTAAAGTGTTTGGTAAGAAAAATATATGGTAGAACTCATCTGCTTTTAATAAAATTGTGTTATATATTAAATTGTGTGACTGCTTTATCTATATTATGAATTATTATTAAGCAGTATTAGTCTTGTCCCACCCGTGNTGTTGAAAGTACTGTCAAATAATTTGCGATTCTTAATTGAAGTGTTTGGTAAGAAAAATATATAGTAGAACTCATCAGCGTTTAATAAAATTATATTATATATGAAATTGTGTGAGTGCTTTATCTACATTACGAGTTATTATTAAGCAGTCTTGGTCTTGTCCCACCCGTGACTAGAAAAGCTAAAAGTTGTTATATTTAATTACAGAAGTTGAGGTTGTATTTCGTGTTTGTTACATAATGTTAGAAATTCATTGCAAATATTTACCACAATTGCGTTGTTAGATNTCATTAAAAAATTACTTACCGGTCATAGTTATAAACTTTTTAAATAAATATCGCAGAAGCTCACCTAACTTCCTTTCGTTTGATACCAATATTAGATATCTTTAAATATTATTTCAATACGTGCCCCATTTTTTTAAGTAGGTGGCAACTATATATGTATATTAAAAACACGATCATATTAATTTAATTTAAAATCTTTTCGTTTGAAGCCCACTTTGTAACATTTTAATTAACTAGAATATCACTGTGGAACAAATTCAGGTTAGCAAAAGTTAGGTCGATTCTGAGAGTGAGGGGTGAAAATAGAGGCTAAATTAGAAGACCCGTATCGCGGCGTTCGTTTACGTTAGTTCGAATTTTTTTTTAATCGACCTTCGAACTTTGCAGTCAAATGCCAATTTTCGGCATATTATTTATATGGTTTTTTTGGCTATAACTCGTCGACTAATTGATATTTTTTCAATCTGTTAAAGCCAAATTATTGCCAGAGACCTGTGCAACAATTCAAATTAAAAAAAAAAAATTGATTTAGAAAATTTTTGTAGTGCTTATGAAGCAAAATGTTGAAAATTTTTTTTTCATGCTTTTTGAACATATTTTCCACAAAACTAAGTTTTTTTTGCTTTCTGTTTGATCTATAATATGCTTCTCAGTTTCTTCAATAAATTTCATTTGAAAAGAAAACAATCATAATACAAAACTTGCATTTTCCAGCTTAATATTAATTTACTTCTCATTTCTTATGTACCAATGAATGAATTTTTTGACGCTAGCCTTTATAATGTCTACCGAAAGGATAGAGACGCTGCGAAAACTGGATGTTTAAGAGGAGGAGGTGTCTTAATTGCAGTTCGTCGCAATCTGTATTCGTATTTAGTTGCGCTTGATAATGATAATTCGCTTCTTGATCAGATCTGTGTATGTGTCACTGGCTCGTCGTTCAACGATTCCTTGTTCATCATGGCTTCCTACATTCCACCAAATAGTAAGGATGACCTTTATCATGCGCATGCTGATAATATCAACTCTCTAGTTTTGAACAAACTTGGCGACAGTCACTTACGTGTTTTAGGTGACTTTAATTTATGCAATGTGCGTTGGTCGGACACTTTTTCGAACTTCGGGCTCACTCCTAACAATATAACTGCCCCGCATGAGTCATACCTCATCGATAGTCTTTTAAGTCTAAATCTTAATCAAATTAATAAGTATGTTAACAAGTTAGATAGAATTCTAGATCTAATCTTTGTAAGCGACAATATAATCTGCAATATTGAGGAATGTTATTGTCCTATGTCTCAGTCGGACATGCATCATCTGCCACTAATACTGAAATTTGAATTGTACAAATTTTTAAAATCTGCTCCTGTTAAGCAAGTTATCTTCAATTACAAGTCTTGTGATTTCGGCAAGCTAAATAACTCGCTTTCCATGCTCAATTGGGATGAATTACTTTCAGGACAGGATGTTTCTAATTGCTATTATTCTTTTAAAACAGCGTTAGTTGATTTATGTAGGGAAAATGTGCCTATTTTGAAAAATAAACCACATAAGCTACCATGGTATAATCGGGAGTTAAAAAAGTTAAAGAACCTTAGGAAGAAATTCTTCAAGAAGTTTAAAGTTACAGGAAATCAGATTTTCTTTGATAAATATCAGAAATATGCTAAAGATTTTAATTGCTTAGACAAATCCCTTTATAAAAACTATATTTTGGGGGTGGAGTTGAACATTAAATCTAATCCAAAAGCTTTTTGGCAGTTCATAAAGTCTAAGAAATGTGGCTCTTGCATTCCTTCGACTGTCTTTTTGGACGATAAATGTGCTAGTGGCCCTACTGAGGTGGCGAGTCTCTTCGCTGAATTTTTTAGTGCCAACTATGTCTGTGATGATGGTAATTCCTGGCCTGATATAAACCACGATTCAGCTACGGAGTTCAGTTTTGGGACTCTAACTCTGTCCCTTGATGACGTGGAAGCTGGCATTTCTAAGCTGAAACCGTCTACGAAAGCGGATGCTGATGGGTTTTCTGCTCTTCTCCTCAAGAACTGTCCTGCTCTAATTCTACCTCTACATCGTATTTTTAATTTGTCTCTTGCGTCGGGTGTCTTTATCGAGGATTGGAAAATTAGTTCTATTAACCCTATACTTAAGAGTGGGAATAAAAATAATGTTCGCAATTACAGGCCCATTTCTAAACTATCAACTGTATCGAAACTTTTTGAATCTATAGTCAAAGAAAAAATGTATTTTATCACTAAAAGTTTAATCCTGCCTAACCAACATGGTTTTGTTTCCAATCGATCTACTGTGTCTAACCTAGCTGTATTTTGTGAATACTGTATGATGTCTCTTTCCGCAGGTTTCCAGGTTGACTGTATTTATACGGACTTTAGTAAAGCCTTTGATAGAGTCTCTCATTCGATTTTACTTAATAAGTTAGCATATCTTGGCTTCCATTCTGTTTTTTTGAAGTGGATTAAATCCTACTTGATCGTGGATTAAATCCTACTTGATCAACAGGCGCTGTGTTGTCTCGATAGATGACATTTCGTCAGATGCATTCCTTGCCTCCTCTGGGGTACCCCAGGGAAGTATTTTAGGTCCTTTACTTTTTATATTATTCATAAATGACATTAGCTCATGTTTTTCATTCGCAAATTTTTTGCTATATGCCGATGACCTGAAAGTATTTTCAATGATCAGAAACGAAAGTGATGCTACTTTGCTTCAGGCCGACATTAATAATCTCAATCTTTGGTGCATAAAATCACGCCTCTCTTTAAATATTAAAAAGTGCTTTAAAGTAACTTTTGCAAAAATTCATAGTCCTTTATCAACGAGTTATACAATCGCGGAGTCTTCGCTAGACTCTGTTGCCGAGGCCAAGGATCTTGGCGTCATTTTTACTTCAAATATTTCTTTTAGTAGGCATATTAATCTTGTGATTTCTAAAACCTTCTCTGTTTTGGGTTTCGTGAGGCGGAACTGTGTAAAATTCTCTGATCCCTATACTATTAAATTACTATACTCATCTTTTGTTCGTCCCATTTTGGAATATGCTACATATATTTGGAGGCCATTCCACAAAACTTTTATAAATAGGTTAGAACGTGTCCAAAAGGAGTTTCTTAAGTTCGCATTGCGGTCCTTAAACTTTTCGGATCCTATACCACCGTACAGTAGTCGTTTGCTTTTGCTTAACCTTAAGTCATTGGAAACGAGGCGTTCTGTACTTTCCCTAACTTTTGTTGTTAATATTATTAATGGTAGTGTTGATTGTCCTTTTCTCTTAGGTCGCATAAATTTCAACATCCCTCAGCGAGTCTTGCGTAACATTTTGCCATTCTATTGTGAAATCCATAGAACTGAATACGCGCGCAATGCCCCCTTGGTACATACCTTAAATGAGCTTAATTTGATCCCGAATTCTATCTCACTTGATTTCTCTTACTCAAGAAATCTATTTATTAATCTTTTGTATTCTTTCTTTTGAATCTTGTATCCAGTTTAATCAATAGTTTTAGTGTCCTGCATATATTAATTTTGTAACTAGTCTGTAAGAAACTACTGTTTCATAGACGAATAAATAAATAAATAAATGAATAAATAAAAAGCATGAAAAAAAAAGTTTCCAACATTTTGCTTCATAAGCACTACAAAAATTTTCTAAATCAATTTTTTTTTTTAATTTGAATTGTTGCACAGGTCTCTAGCAATAATTTGGCTTTAACAGATTGAAAAAATATCAATTAGTCGACGAGTTATAGCCAAAAAACCATATAAACAATAGGCTGAAAATCGGCATTTGACTGCAAAGTGCGAAGGTCGATTAAAAAAAAATTGAACTAACATAAACAAACGCCGCGATACGGTTCTTCTAATTTAGCCTCTATTTTCACCCCTCACTCAGAATTGACCTAACTTTTGCTAACCTGAATTTGTTCCACAGTGTAATTTGACAGCTATGTGCGGGACAGTTGTCAGAGGTAGGTTTACAGGGCTGATAAGCTTTATTTGTTTGTTGCGGGGGACGCAGGAGAGGAGGGGGATGCGCGGACTCGTCCATTATCTATATACCCCTGTGGTCAGCTGATTAAGTTAAGTTACATTTTGACCCATTTTTGTTTTATTATATATTATTTTGACATATAAAAAATCCCAAAATTTGCATCTTTACACATTCATGTTTTTGGTATGTGGGGGATGATATGTACTTGCCAATTTGATTTACAGAAATTATTAATAAAGCAGACGTCTCGGTTGCTCAGCAAACCGGTTATTCGTTTTTGCAATTATTTCAGATTGATCCTCTAAAAGAAATTTTCGATGTATTCTTAAAATGCATAAACCTAAAGGTAAATATTATAGGAAATTAAACTAACAATTTATTAAAACTAGTAGTAACCTCGAAATACGGGTGAGTACTTAGCTCAAAATTTATTTAAAGAACTTCGTGAAAGAAAACAATTAATCTTATATTGCTAGACACCTGACAACCCAGGATAATTTTTAAGTTCTTAAAAGTCATTACTCTTCTCTAAGCTTCGTGTAGTGGACCATGAGAAAACCGTTATCTATAAATATAGTGCAACCTTTCACAATATCTGGTATTAGTCTTAATCTGAAACGCAACAAGTAAGAGCAGCGCTGTCTTCGGCTATGCCGAAGGCTTCATACCTTTCATGAACATCTGCAAATTTTACTTTGACAGATTACTGCTTTTGAA